>NC_045978.1:2969973-3092473 GCF_010909765.2 Amblyraja radiata
AGGTAAATAAAAAAATAAATAGTAGGAGTCGGTCACTTTCAATATTGAGTTTGCTTTACAATTTCATAAGATCTCAGCTGATCTTCTGCCCTCTATTGACTCCTCACTTCATTCAAATCAAATCCATGGGTACCTAGCTACGCCTTTTCACCGGTTACTTGGAACGATCCCTGTTCCAAACCTCTGGAGAACTTCTGGTTCTCGCTTCACTGTAACATTTACTGCATTGGTGCTGCTTCCTGCACCCCTGCAGAACTCATCAATTCCAACCCCTTTGCCACTATCTTTCACCTTGATCTCAAATTCACATGGACTATTTCTTACCTCCACAGATGTAACTTGACCTGCCGAGTTCCTCTAGCAGATTGTTTGTTTCTACCTTGTATACCATTTCCCTGTCATATCTCCAGTTTCCTCGATAACAGTTAAATAAAGAGAATAACCCTCACCTTGTACCTGTTCCCAGTTTAGACTCTCCAGGCAGAAGAGTCTACATGGTCCAAGGACTGTACTGCTCCTACAAAGGTTGTCATGTAGCACAATCCATTAAACCTTGCATCATTTACATCACAAGCATCAATGCAATGCCACTAGTGATTTGACTTAATCTAGTGTGGATTTCTACCAAATCCAGAGTACATAAAATCAATAAGCTTTGACTCGCTGCTGTAGAAATATTCTGCTGCTCAAAGCTGGTCTACTTAAATTATGAATGTTTGTATTAGATTAATCCTGTAAAGCCTCTTCAGAATCTTGTATGCTTCATGAAAAATCCTCCTGTTCTATTCTTGGAGTATCTGTCTATTTTGCTTGATCTTTCCTCGTAGGATAAAATTAATGTCTGGTATCCATCTCTAATGCAGTTCCACCTCAAAGGCCAATGCATCAATTATGGGGTTTGAACCTCGCAGTATTCCAGGTGAAGTCTTTTCAAAATCCAGTCCCATAGCAGTGAAACTTTCTAACTTTCCAGCATACTTGCAACAACTTACAACTTTGCTAATTATTTGCATATATCCAAAACACAATTAGCCAAATTTTTACTAATATTGCACATTAAAATGTTTTTGTTCTTGCTCGATCTGTTAATTTTTTTGCTTCTCTATGTTGTCTGTACTGTTTCATCTTCATAGCTGCTTTTCCCACGACCAATATATTATCTATAACCTTATACATTATACTTGTACCTTGTTCTAAGTCATAATGTTCATCACAGATGACCAAGCTGCCTTTCCAATAATGTTAGCCCAAGTAGGATCTGCCTACCAACCTAACAATTTTCCCTATTAATCCAGCCCTTTGGGCCATTTTGTTTATTAAACAATCTTTTGTATAGGGCAATGTCAGATATTTCTCAAAATAAAAATAACTTTTCTATTCAAGGAGAATAGATTTTTTTTCATAATCTACAAGTGTTAAGATTGCAGGAGGAGTTTATGCTAAAATGTTTCTTTCATTAAGATGCCGCCTAACCTTAGCTTAGAGTTACCAGCACTTTGTCTATTTTTGTTTAATTAATGGAACTTTAAACAAGAAAAAATGCTATTGATTAATATCTACTCATCCTTCTAGTCCACACGGGTGGGGATGTCTGTGAATGCTGTTAGAAAACAAAGCACAGATGAAGAAGTCACAACACTTGCCAAATCACTCATCAAATCATGGAAAAAACTATTAGGTAATGTTGAGTGCTCTAATCAAAGATAGTATGCCCTAACAATGTACATTTAAACCAACAAAGATAAGTAAGCATATTTGTTGTGTGCAGTATATGATCCCGATGGATTTATTTTTAATATGTGCATGATTGAATGACAGTAAATGTTACAGGAATTTCAGTTGTAAAATTAACTTTTTATCTTAATTAAAATGAAAAATATTCTGGAAAAAGGGAAATAATTCTAGCTTAGTGATCGTAAAATGCAAATAATAATTGGGTAAGACTAACAACTAACTAGGCCATTTTGTGTTCCGTTTATTGTTTGTTTTCAAGACCTGTGATCCTGTTGGACGAATCTTTTTGTCCTCCGCTTGCCACTGTGTACTTTTTGTACTGCCATTCTAATTTGGTTCTTATCTTTTAAAACAATGCAGGATTTTATTACATTTAATGTTGAATTTGTATATTTGCAGTTGTAAATTAAATTCAACATTTAACTTGAATCATGCAATATATAGTTCCAATCAGGACCGATTTTCTGCACATGTAGCAGCATAATAATTAAGTATGAGAGTCATCCTATTTATGAATCATTGTACAGTGTTAAGTATTTGTCGTGATGAGCACGATGTTACATTACTCAAAATATTAAATTACCTGTGTGTGTGCATATCAGTTTAGGTTCTAATGGTTAGTTTTATATTCTAAAGATATTTTTAGCAACAGTTAATATTGTGCTTAAATCTTTTTGTGTTGCCATTTATTATATTTTTATTGGTGCATTTTATTAACATTTAATATGAAACTAGTTCATGTTAATACTTTCTGGTATATTTTACCAGTATTACTTTGTGAAAGGTTTGACTGAACAATGAATTGTATAAAATTTTGATTACCTTCTAAATTATTTAGAAAATGCACCATCTTTTTTTTAAAAAAGTTATTAATTTGCACCATTTATTGTACTACTAATTCTAATTTCAATCCCTGGATTCTGAGTTTGCTGATTTAAAAAAAAAAATTAAGGATGCATAATTAATTTCGGTATTTCCAGTTTAAGGAGGGGATAATTTGCCCAGGGTTCCACCTCCTGATTGCTAACTATTTACTGTCTGTTGGAAAATTTGTGGTGGATATTTGGCATGGAGAGAATCAGTTTGGCTGTGATAATCTTGGATTAACAGCATTCAAACTCCTGTCCAGTCTCCAACGCAAACAGTGACCACACGAGTAAAGCTTTGGCAACTGCTGCTGCTTGTACCTCAGTAAAAGTTGAAGGCCTTCAAGTGAGGATGAGTGATAAGTAAATCACAAGGGGGTGAGATTACTGTTAAAGATTTGCACTGCATGCTGCTTAAAAGTTGGATCCATTTTTTTTGTTTTGTTTTATTTTGTGGGAAGGCATGAAGTTTCCTTGGGCTGATTTCTGACATTGTCGAACTACAGCAGCTGTGTGATGCTTGTCATGGATAGAGCTGGTGAGGCAAACCTTGCTTCCAAAAATGGCGTCTTGAAAATCTCCAGACCATTCCCAGTGGCACTCATCAGCAAACTCAGGTGAAATGTTAAAATAAAGCACTTGCATCATTTTTAAACCACCACTGGATTGAAGAGGTCCAGAAGTCAAGAGCAGGTCAAAACTGCTAAAAGATAGTTGCAGTGAAAATAAGTTGTGTTTAGGTTTTTTGTGAATTTAATGTTTAAGTTAACTCTCTTTTAAAAGTCCTCTGGTAACAATAATATATAAGTTGGTAGGATGGTTAGGCATGTTTGCTTGAATTGTAACATATTTTACAACTGGTGTTTTATGCCAGTTGGTTCAAGAAACAAAACAGTCCACAAGAGGTTTGGGCAGGTGGATAGCATAAATAATTTGAATTAGATGCAACATGGAATATCAGGCTCGGGCTTTTGGAGATCGAGGCTCTTTTCCCCACTCCCCTTCCCTTGGAGTTATCAACTCCCAGTTTCCTAGATTGATTATTTTATAGATAAAGGGATCAAATTAATTGTGCTGATTTCTAAAGCAGTTGGATTTGCTTGGAGCTTGATTATTTGAGGTGGCAAAGTGGTACAGTGGGTAGATCAGCCATATCACAGCTTCAGTAAATCAGGTTCTATTCTGACCCCTGGTGCTGTTTGTGTGGAGTTTGTATGTTCTCTTTTTTTACTACGTGGCCTCCCACTGGGTATTCCCACACGTCAAAGATGTGCAGAAAGGCCAACTGAGTGCTTTCAGTTACCTGCTTTAGAGGTGAGTGGTAGGAGAATTAGAGTGTGTGGGAAGGCAATAATGGGCAGCGAGAATAGATTAAAGGAAACAAGATCCTTAAAATTGGACTGAAGTAGCATTGTTATTTATGGTGCAGCAACTCTGGGCCGGATTAAATGCCAAGCCATAGATGTTGTCATCCCTATCATTCCACTTTGTTTTGCTATTACTTTTGATAAGACATTCTATTTGCTTCTCGATTATGCTTGCCAAATCTGTTTTGCAAGATATAATGCAAATCTGTCATTTCAAGCATTATATGTTCTATAAAGTGTGTGCAATAATTACTGTAACTTAACCATTAATTACAGTGTGATTTTATACTTCCTCTTCTTGTGCATCATGTTGGTTTTAGTGTATCTGATTTACACTTAGTTCTTCTCCTATTTGTTTTACAATCCTCCCTCCATTTATTCATTCAGTTCTGATCGCATGGTTACATAGCTTTGTTGATCTGTTCACTTCCAGCAACTTAATGGACACATTGAGCTGGAGAGTGCAGGATGTCTAAATTAAAGCATAAATCAGATACCACAAGAATGCCCTGTTGTAGCAAAATCTGGGCTGGTACTTCATCATAGTAAACATCCTGATATTGGAGCCTTTTATTAAATGCCTTAAAGAAAGGAGGGAGAGAGAAAACAGGGAATTATAGACCAATTAGCCTGACATTGGTGGTGGGGAAGATGCTGGAGTCAATTATAAAAGATGAAATAGCGGCACATTTAGATAGCAGTAAGAGGATCGGACTGTCAACATGGAATTACGTAAGGGAAATCATGCTTGACTAATCTTCTGGAATTTTTAGAGGATGAAACTAGGAAAATGGACAAGGGATGTAGTGTACCTGCACTTTCAGAAAGCCTTTGATAAGGTCCCACATAGGAGATTAGTGGGCAGAATTAGAACACATGGTATTGGGGATAGGGTACTGACATGGATAGAAAATTGGTTGGCAGACAGGAAACAAAGAGTAGGGATTAACGGGTCCCTTTCAGAATGGCAGGCAGTGACTAGTGGGGTACCGCAGCTATTTACAATATAGATCAATGATTTCGATTAAGGGATTAAAAGTAACATTAGCAAATTTGCAGATGACACAAAGCTGGGTGGCAGTGTGAACTGTGAGGAGGATGCTATGAGGATGCAGGGTGACTTGGCCAGGTTGGGTGAGTGGTAAGATGCATGGCATATGCAGTTTAATGGGGATAAATGTGAGGTTATCCACTTTGGTGGCAAGAACGGGAAGGCAGATTATTATCTGAATGGTGTCAAGTTAGGAAGTACAACGAGATCTGGGTGTCCCATGCAGGTATAGCAGGCAGTGAAGAAAGCTAATGGCATGTTGGCCTTCATAACAAGAGGAGTTGAGTATAGGAGCAAAGAGGTCCTTCTGCAGTTGTACAGAGCCCTGGTGAGACCACACCTGGTGTATTGTGTGCAGTTTTGGTCTCCAAATTTGAGGAAGGACCTTCTTGCTATTGAGGGAGTGCAGCGTAGGTTCACGAGGTTAATTCCCGGGATGGCTGGACTGTCAAATGTTGAAAGAATGGAGCGACTGGGCTTGTATACACTGGATACACCTTCTTGTATATGGCGTGCACAGCCTAAAGTTGTAGAAAAACTTGTTCTATTTGATCTTATTTGTTTGTGCACCCCAGGTTGTTTGCATTCGTCGAAACAGGGCGGACCACGTGAAGGTTGCAATCTCCCACCTCACTGAATACACCAATTTAGAAGGATGGGAGGGGATCTTATTGAAACATAAAGATTATTAAGGGATCGAACACGCTAGAGGCAGGAAACATGTTCCCGATGTTGGGGGAGTCCAGAACCAGGGACAACAGTTTAAGAATAAGTGGTAGGCTATTTAGAACGGAGATGAGGAAAAACGTTTTCACCCAGAGAGTTATGAATCTGCGGAGTTTGTTGCCTCAGAAGGCAGTGGAGGCCAATTCTCTGGATGCTTTCAAGAGAGGGTTAGATAGAGCTCTTAAAGATAGCGGAGGTCAAGGGATAAGGGGAGAAGGCAGGAACGGGGTACTGATTAGGGGTGATCAGCCATGATCACAGTGAATGGCTCGAACGGCCGAATGGCCTACTCTTGCACCTATCATCTATTGTCTATATAAGATATTAAAATTGCATAGTATCCCTGTACTGATTACTAAGTTAGCTTGGATTGTAACCAATTTGAGACCCTTTAATTTTACAGAAAATTAGTTAACAGTCAATATTGATTTTATTGTTATGGTAAGCTACACCTTAATGATATAAATAATATTGAGGAATATCACTAAGGTTTGTTACTTAATATAGTTTAGAACAGAACGAGAGCTGCTATTGAAGCAAATAAAATTACATATTTGATGCTTGACATGCATCAATTAGCTTGATGTAAAGTTAGAAACTGCTAACACTTAATTAAATAATTAGTTGTGGGGAGATAAATATGACAGGCTGTTCAGAAGAAATAATAGATAAATACCTGTAAATTCAAATTGCATAAAAGCCATAAAGTAATGTGTCTCACTGGCGGGTACTTTATTCTGTTCTCTCTTTAAATTGTCTTTTGACTTTATTTCATTTCTAGAGAAGAGTACATGGCCTGGACCTTGCTGGTAAATGTTGATTGTTCCAAACAGCACCGATGGCATTCAGTTAGCATAAATGCAGGAGCTCTGCACAAGTGCAGGCAAAGGTGGAAGTTGCACAACAGGGCAGAATACTGCAAGTCTCCAATTCTACACCAAGTTAGACATGGTGCTGAATCCTCACCGCTTTAATTTCCATGGGGTTTAGAAAGCTGAGGCAAAGTAGGGCTTGGAGGTATTGTCTTTATAACTGTGAACATTTTCAATATTCAGCTTTTTTAATAGCTCAAAACACTGATCGCTTTTTCAGGTAGCAGATTTGCTTGTGGGGTTATGTCAATTGTCAAAGCTTCAATAGTTGGGTGGTATTGGGGGATGGTGTTGGGGCGGTGGCTCTAGCACACTGCTTTTGGGGCAACTGAGGTTTGTCTTCTGTATCTGGTCCAAGCAAATTCCCTTGTAAGGTGACTGCAGGTAGCAGTCTTGGGCAGCCAGCAAGCACCCTTCTATGCTATTATTATCTATCATTATGCAAATGCACCATATGCTAATCAGCCTGGCTTGCTAGATGTTTCTACATTTTCATCATTTGCAGTTGTGTGCCTTTTGGGAGCATTTGTTTTGCTAACTTTGCAGATAATTTGTTTAATTCTATCATGTGACAGACATTGATAGCTTCATAATTCCTGGGGGCTTTTGTGCAAAGTTAATGTTTGTTATTGCTAACATTGGGATGCCAGTGGGTGATATATATGTTGCTAGTATAAATAACGATTCTAATATTTTTGAACTTGGGTATATAGGGTGATCTTGGCCTTTTCGTGGAACTTCTTGCACTTATTTTGAAGTTGCAACATTGTTTTTCTTGCTTTGTATAGTACTTATAACCCTGGCCTTTAATGCAAGCTACTTATTATGAATGTCACAGACATGTAAAGCAAACAATAGCTTGATCTTAATTGTAAAAATATATAGGCATTTGGAATTGATACCTCGTCAATTAGAAACATATCAGTTGAGTGTAATCAAATATACAGATTCTAAACTGTAATGACGTTCCAAAGGGCATTGCTGTCAGCGTTGAAGTGTTTATCTCCAGCAGTTAAAATGCATGTTAGAAACATAGAAAATAGGTGCAGGAGTAGGCCATTCGGCCCTTCGAGCCTGCACCGCCATTCAATATGATCATGGCTGATCATCCAACTCAGTATCCTGTACCTGCCTTCTCTGCATACCCCCTGATCCCTTTAGCCACAAGGGCCACATCTAACTCCCTCTTAAATATAGCTAACGAACTGGCCTCAACTACCTTCTGTGGCAGAGAATTCCAGAGATTCACCATGAGATGAATAATTTGATTCCGTTGAAATGTCTTAAAATTTACAAAATGTCACTTAAGTTTTCCTGTTGAAATATCTTTAGCGACAAAATGTCACTAAAGATATTTCCATATTCATGTATTGAACTTGGGGAAAGGGCATGTTGCTTGCTAATAACTGAATCTGGGTCAGTTTATACAATAGGTAAGTCACTAAAACTGGATAACATGAATTAAGGGGGTCATTTGTGGTAAGCATGAGACTAGTTGGCGTACTTTAAAATTAAATCAAGTATTCATTTGCAAGAACTATCGACTTCTCAAGTTTAGTCATGCAATTTTGCTTGCAAAGCTCATGATTTTGATTTCTCTTTTGCTCAAAGCTGGTTTGTGTTTTTTGGGAAGTCTATGGGTTTGATTTGAGTATGACTTAAGTGACTTTAGAAGTTAAACATAATTTATCTGGTTGTTAATTGGACATGTAATAAAAATAGATATATAGCTGGCTGGCCAATTTTTAGATAGACAAAAATGCTGGAGAAACTCGGGTGAGGCAGCATCTATGGAGCGAAGGAAATAGGCAACGTTTCTGGTCGAAACCCTTCTTCAGACTGATGTGATGATGGGGGGGTGGGGAAGAAGAAAGGAAGAGGTGGAGCCAGTGGGCTGAGGGAGAGCTGAGAAGGAGAGGAGAAAGTAGGGACCACCTGAAATTAGAGAAGTCAATGTTCATACCACTGGGGTGCAAACTGCCCAAGCGAAATATGAGGTGCTGCTCCTCCAATTTACGGTGGTCCTCACTCTGGCCATGGAGGAGGCCCAGGACAGAAAGGTCGGATTCGGAATGGGAGAGGGAGTTGAAGTGCTGAGCCACCGGGAGATCAGGTTGATTATTGCGAACCGAGCGGAGGTGTTCGGCGAAGTGATCGCCAAGCCTACGCAGGTGCAGGTGAACCTCTGCCACACCTGGAAAGACTGTTTGGGTCCTTGAATGGAGTCAAGGGGGGAGGTAAAGCGACAAGTATAGCATTTCTTGCGGTTGCAAGGGAAAGTGCCCGGAGAGGGGT
The DNA here is from genome assembly GCF_010909765.2 of Amblyraja radiata. Classification (NCBI taxonomy): domain Eukaryota; kingdom Metazoa; phylum Chordata; class Chondrichthyes; order Rajiformes; family Rajidae; genus Amblyraja; species Amblyraja radiata. The sequence continues at coordinate 2,978,885 of NC_045978.1, forward strand.
TGGTTTGGGTGGGAAGGGACAAATTGACCAGTGAGTTCCGGAGGGAGCGGTCTCTGCGGAAAGCAGACGGGAGGAGATGGGAAGATGTGGCAAGTGATGGGATCACGTTGGAGGTGGCGAAAATGTCAGAGAATTATTTGTTGTATGTGACGGCTGGTAGGGTGGAAGTTGCAAGGGAAAGTGCCCGGAGAGGGTTGCAAGGGAAAGTTTAGATAAATGCCTTTCCCAATAATTTTTAATAAATCTTTACAAATAAAATTATTTTTGTATATTAATGGGTAGTATATATCAGTGAATACTGTATCGTGTCTTTTGATTTTTGTAATCTTTCAACTAGAAAAAGCATTTGATTTTTTGATATATATGGTATGATAATTTAAAGTTCAGGATTAGTCATTACAGTAAAGAGTCCAGTAATTAATGTTTTCTGAAATCAATGCTTTGCAGATGGCCCAGCAGGAGACAAAGAGGCTGAGGATAAGAAAAAAGAATGTTCAACTTCCTCCAAAAACAGTTCAGATTCCACAGAGCAAAGGTCATTGCAGACATTTATTTAAAAAAATCCTTCAATGCACTAATTCCATTAAATTAAATAATTGCTTATTTATTCCTCTATGGTCTCCATATGGTTAATTTCTCTTCCTTGGAACATAACTAACTGGCCAGTTGTCAATTGATGTTGCCCCCATGTTCTGGCATTTCACTGCCTCACCAAAATAAGCGTGCTTGCCTCTGTACCCCACAATTTGAGATTTGTAATAGAAAATTGGTTAAAGTGGACATTGTCAGCTTTTAATAAAGGCAATTTTTATACATTTTGGTTTCACCATTTAGAAAAAATTACAACAGTGTTTATACATAGTCCCCCCATTTCATGGCACCATAATGTTTGGGACACATGGCTTCACAGGTGTTTGTAATTGCTCAGGTGCGTTTAATTGCCTCCTTCATGCAGGTATAAGAGAGCTCTCAGCACCTAGTCGTTCCTCCAATCTTTCCATCACCTTTGGAAACTTTTATTGCTGTTTATCAACATGAGGACCAATGTTTTGCCAATGAAAGTCAAAGAAGCCAATATGAGACTGAAAAACAAGAATAAAACTGTTACAGACATCAGCCAATCTTTAGGCTTACCAAAATCAACTGTTTGGAACATGATTAAGAAGAAAGAGAGCACTGGTGAGCTTATTAATCGCAAACCGCAAAGGAAGACCTCCACAACTGATGACAGAAGAATAATAAAGAAAAATCCCCAAACCTGTCCGACGGATCAGAATCACTCTTAAGGAGTCAGGTGTGGATTTGTCAATGACCACTGTCAGCAGAAGACTTCATTAACAGAAATACAGAGGCTACACTGCAAGATGCAAACAACTGGTTAGCCGCAAAAATAGGATGGCCAGGTTACAGTTGGCTAAGAAGTACTTAAAAGAGCAATCACAGTTCTGGAAAAGGGTCTTGTGGACAGAAGAGACGAAGATTAACTTATATCAGAGTGATGGAAAGAGCAAAGTATGGAAGAGAGAAGGAACTGCCCAAAGTTCCAAAGCATACCACCTCATTGTGAAACACGGTGGTGGGGGTGTTATGGCCTGGGCATGTATGGCTGCTGAAGGTACTAGCTCACTTATCTTCATTGATGATACAACTGCTGATGGTAGTAGCATAATGAATTCTGAAGTGTATAGACACATCCTATCTGCTCTAGTTTAAACAAATGCCGCAAAACTCATTGGCTGGCAGTTCATTCTACAGCAAGACAAAGATCCCAAACATACTGCTAAAGCAACAGTTTTTCAAAGCTAAAAAATGGTCAATTCTTGAGTGACCAAGTCAATCACCCGATCTGAACCCAATTGAGCATGCCTTTTATATACTGTAGAGAAAACTGAAGGGGACCAGCCCCCAAAACAAGCATAAGCTAAAGATGGCTGCAAAACAGGCCTGGCAGAGCATCATCAGAGAAGACACCCAGCAACTGGTGATGCCCATGCATCGCAGACCTCTTTCGAGCAGTCATTGCATGCAAAGGATATGCAACAAAATACTAAGCATGACTGCTTTCATTTACATGACATTGTTGTGTCCCAAACATTATGGTGCTCTGAAATGGGGGGGGGGGACTATATATAAACACAGCTGTAATTTCTACATTATAAAACCAAAATGTATAAAAATGGCCTTTATTAAAATCTGACAATGTGCACTTTAACCACATATGATTTTTTTTCTATTACAAATCTCAAATTATGGAGCACAGAGGCATATAAATAAATGATGGGTCTTTGTCCCAAACATTATGGAGGTCACTGTATATACACACACTGAACTTTTTTTCCCTCTTGTTTGTTATATTGTGTACAGTATACCATGTTTACATATTCTGTTGTGCTGCTGCAAGTAAGAATTTCATTGTTCTATCTGGGACACATGACAATAAAACACTCTTGATGCCACACATCTTGACTGATTAACAGGCTGGCAGGTATCCGTTTCGGTTTGTGTGGGCCAGTCCATTTAACTTTGGGGAGAATGTGTGGAGGAGGAAAGGATTTAGATTTTCATTGTAATTCCACTGGAATTGTGATTTACAATTCATTGCCTAGATTGGCCCAAAATTCTTCAAATCTTAACCATATTCATTTACCATGCGAAAATAACGCACTGTGATTTAAATGTTAAATCGGCTTGAAGGCTGTTCATGAGCAGATCTTAAACTTTGAACTCAAATCTTAATTGATCTGGTATATTTGCGGTATAACATCCCAAAGAATGAAACCTTTGATTAAAAAAAAATATAGAACTATTGATTTGAATGGAAATAGTATAATAGTAGTATAATGTCTATCTCTTGTAGCTCCAGTAAGAGACCAGAACAAAGAACACCCATAACTCCAAAGATGACATCATTTCCACCTATTCCTGTTACCAGTGATACCGTCCGCAACAAATGTAGAGAGTTATTGTCAGCTGCTCTGCAAACAGACAGTGAGTAAAACTTGTTTAGGAAGGAACTGCAGATGCTGGAAAATCGAAGGTAGACATAAATGCTGGAGAAACTCAGCGGGTGAGGCAGCATCTATGGAGCGAAGGAAATAGACGACGTTTCGGGTCGAGACCCTTCTTCAGACTCAAGTAAAACTTGTAATAAGTGCTTAGAGGGACAATGTTCTATGATCAGATGAAATGTTGGCTCTCCAGCTAATGTTAGCTCACAGTAGCCTTTTTTGTTTATCACTCATGATTCATTTATTAAAAATATTACAAGAGCTCTTTGAAGCTACAAGTAGCAGGATTGATAGAGTCGATCTTTGAATATAGTATACAGCAAACCGTGGTTAATCTGTCATGAATGTGCATTGCCGGACTGGAGCCACAAGAGACGACAGATGCTGGAATCTTGAGTGAAAAACAAACTGCTCGAGGAACTCAGCAGGTCAGGCAGCATCTGGATGCAATTGGACAGGTGTTGTTTTAAGTCAGGATCTGTACGGAGTATTTGATGTTACTAATGTATGTTTTAAATTCCAAAAGTCATTCAGTTAGACCCATGGGATGAGAGTAACACATTAACATGGATAAAGTGTTGCTTGTTAGCCAATTTTTTTTATCCAGAGTGGAATTAATGCTGGAAACCTGTAAGTAACATTGAAGCTCGGCGATTAGTACAGGGGCTCTGTGTATTTCCATTATATATTTGTGACTAGATGAAGGGACCGAGTATAATGTATCCAGGGTTTGCTGATAATACTGTACATAATTTGAAAATAAGTCCATGCATAAAGTTTGCAAAAATATACTTAAACTGTACAAAACCTATAAATGTTGACAATAAACAGGATGCTGGGAATAGTCAGTAACTTTAAGGAGACAAATAGGATTAATGTTGATGATTTTTCAAAGGAACTGGGGAAAATGTTAGGCTCCAGAGAAGTTGGATGTTTGTGATGGAACAGAAGGCAAGAGAGTGAATAACAAAGGTGATAGAGCCATCTACAAGGGTGGTGAGTAACAACATGTATTATTTGGGGTAAAAAAAGATAGTGCTGGAATAAATCATCGGGTCAGGCAGCATTTTTGGAGAATGTGGATTGGCGACATTTTGGTTTGGGACCCTTGTTCAGACTAGAAGGGACTCTTCTGAAGACGTCCCAAAACGTCGCCTACCTACGTTCTCCACAGATGCTGGCTGACCCGCTGAGTTACTCCAGTACTTTCTTTTTTTTTGTCAACCAGCATCTGCAGTTCCTTGTGCCTATGTATATTATGGGGTGATTTAAATATGAGACGATTAATTAATTATTAACGTTACTGGAAGAACTGTGAAAGTTTTGAAAGGTGGGAACGAGAAAGAAGACTGGACATATAATCTGAGATTGCGGAAGGTTATTGGCCCTTGGAATAGTGTACAATGCTGTAGACAGGTTGAAGTAGGTAGGAGTGAGTTGGAGAGTTAAAGTGATGAACGCATTACTTTGGAAACATTATTTAATGAAACATTAAAGCCGAAAAAACAGTATAATCAAATTGTTAAATTAGAGGTTGACTTGGGCCGTGCATATGGAACAATGTAGATAGTGTATTTTTTTTAAAGTTCTGTGAAGGAAAAATGAGCCCATAATCTGGATGTAAGACCCTTTTGCACTAGTTAATCTCTTGTGTTATTTTATTTTCCTACTGAAATACATATATCTGGAGTATTCACTTTCTCAATTTGTGTTTTGATTACAGATGATTATGTTGCAATCGGAACTGACTGTGAACACATGGCAGCACAGATTGAAGAAAATATCCTTTTATGTTTCCCTCAGTCTCCCTGCAAAAAACATACAATTGTTCGCTTGGTGTTCAAATGGCAGACTTTCTGCAATAACACTCCAAGAGCCACAGTTCAGAACTGCCTCCGTACAACGGCATGCATTGGAACTTGATTGACAGTTTTATTGACTTTACTATTTTTTATTAGACAAATTTATTTTATATTTATGTTTATTATTGCCATGTGTTACGAGGTCCAGTGAATAGCTTTGTTTTGCATGCTGTCCAACCAAACCAGATAATACTATACATAGGTATACTCTGGAATTTAGAAGGATGAGAGGGGATCTTATTGAAACATATAAGATTATTAAGGGTTTGGACAAACGAGAGGCAGGAAACGTGTTCCCGATGTTGGGAGATTGCAGAACCAGTTTAAGAATAAGGGGCAAGCCATTTAGAACGGAGATGAGGAAACACTTTTTCACACAGAGTTGTGAGTCTGTGGAATTCTCTGCCTCTGAGGGCGGTGGAAACCGGTTCTCTAGATACTTTCAAGAGAGCTAGCTGGGGTCTTAAAGATAGCGGAGTCAGGGGATATGGGGAGAAGGCAGGAACGGGATACTGATTGTGAATGGTCAGCCATGATCACATTGAATGGCAGTGCTGGCTCGAAGGGCCGAATGGCCCACTCCTGCACCTATTGTCTAAATCAACCAAGTCAAACTTGACTACAATGGGTAGAGCAAAGGGGCGGCACGGTGGCACAGCCGTAGAGTTGCTGCCTTACAGCACCAGAGACCCGGGTACAATCCTGTCTACGAGTACTGTCTGTACGGTGTTAGAGGTGGATCAGACAGTACCCTAGCTTATGGAAGAACCCTTCAGAAGCCTGATAACAATGGGGAAGAAGCTGTTGCTGATGCTGGTGGTGCGCACTTTCAAACTTCTGTACCTTCTGCCTGAGTGGACCAGGGAGGAGGAGGAATAATTAGAGTGGGGCAAGTTGTAAATTATGTTTATATAATTGTAAATTGACAAAGTGAACGTTTTTAGCTGAAAATTGTTTTATATATATATATATTGTACTGTAGTAATGAGACTTCACTCTTCATAGATGTTGAGTGTTTAATACGTAATATCAACATTATATACTTGTGTTTTGTTGCAAGGAAATGTATCTTATTTTACAACAATCAATTGATAATCAACGTTGACCCAATAAAGATCTATGATGCTTATTGTGGTGACAGAGACCCGGGTTTGATCCTGACTACGGGTGCTGTCTGAATGCAGTTTGTATGTTCTCACCGTAACCTGCGTAGGTTTTCTTTGTTTTTTTTCCCCACAATCCAAAAACGTACAGGTTTGTAGGCTAATTGGCTTTATATAATTGTAAATTATCCTTAGTGTGTGTTGGATAGTGTTAGTGTGCGAGGGTCACTGGTCGGCGTGGACTTGGTGAGCCAAAGGGCCTGTTTCCACTCTATTTCTAAACTAAACTATAAAAGGTAGAGTTGGTGAAGTAAGCTTAAGCACGGTGGCGCAACGGTAGAGTTGCTGCCTCAGTGCCAGAGACCCGGGTGCGATCCCGACTACGGATGCTGTCTGTACGGAGTTTGTACGTTCCCCCCCCCCGTGACCGCGTGGGTTTTCTCTGCGATCTTTGGTTTCTTCCCACACTCCAAAGACGTACAGGCTTGTTGGTTAATTGGCTGGAGTTTGTATACTTGATATGTGTAAATTGACCCTAGTGTGTGTAGGCTTGTGTTATTGTGAGGGGATCGCTGGTCGGTGCAGACTCGGTGGGCCGAAGAGCCTGTTTCCGCGCTGTATCTAAACTAAACAAAGTATCCACATCATTTTTGAAGGAAGGGGCTGCGGTTAAGTGCTCACAATACTAATTCCCAGCCCTTATTGCTGTATTGTAGCTGATATTTGTAAGAGCAGGAAGGATGGTCACATGTGGTTTGCCTTTCAAACCAAAAATCACATGAGAATAAATGGCATTTGTCGGTTTGTCTGCCTAAGTTTTCCCCGTGTGCCACGTTCCTCGAGGTGAAGCGATTTACATTGGACTTGTATAAGTAGAGGTGCCAGTTTTTGATGATGATTCCTTAATTTACTCGATACTAGTCTTCCAAGAGATGAGCAACACAGACATGAAATACAAAAACCGCGTGAGAAGCAGGATAGCCAACTTAAAGGACACAAAGAACCCCAATTTAAGGAAAAATGTTCTGTGTGGGAATATTTCAGCAGAGCAGATTGCAAGGATGACAGCTGAGGTAAGTTTATATTATTGCTGCAATTGTTTAATTCATGAAACTTTATTTCCAAAGTAGAAAATATTTCCGGGCAGTGCCAGGAACTGTCATTAGTCCCAGCTTCATTTTATTTGCCGCAGAAAAGCTAAATTGACTGACGCACAGATTCAAATCAATAATATTATTCAATAAATTTTACTTTGCTAATATCAAGTATAATTATGGATTGTACTGTTTTGTGTATTTAACTTGCATTGTTAGAATAACAGGATGTTTCACGATTAAACCATAAGGAATCATCTGTCCACTAGGTGTTGCTGCTGCATTGTAAATTGTATACTATTATGAGTCTCTTATCTGGCATCTTGCTCATTGTTCGGGTAGCATCTCTGGAGTACATGGATAGGTGGCCTTTCAGGTCAGGTCCCTTCTTCAGACTGATTTGTAAAGCAGAAACTGCAGTTCCTTCTGTCTACAATTTATTGTGGTAGTTGTGCAGCAGAAACATCTCAAAAAGCTCCAAGCCAAACCTTCTGCATCTTTCCATCTTGTTATACTTTGAACAATTTTCACAAGTCAGAATTATCTGATTATCAACCTCTGCTATTTCTGTCTTATCTAACAAGATGCCAGTGCTATTTCATGTTGGGCTACAGACCTTTGGAGTTTTGCGTTGGAGTTGCCAGCCTCTTCAAAATAATTGCATGTGCACCAGGCAGTCAATAAGTCATCAGTTATCACGCACGAGAGAAGGTAAAGTGTTGCAGGACAGTAGTAGGTCTGGCTGGGTACTGAACCACAGTGAGTTATTGCTTGATGTACCTTTAACCAGTATTAGCTGAGCAGCTTGATGAAATGACAAGATTAGACTTGGTAGGTGTTTGTTCAGCTGTAAACTGTTAATGAAACTAGACATCTTTGGTAAGTTCTGTGTCCGATTTTAAGAACAAAAGCATCTTCTGGTATGTTATAGCTTGGAATTCTACATTTTTATATTGAAAGATTATTTTTAACTGGCTTCCTCAAAAAGGCAGCTAGCATCATCAGATGTAACCATCTACACCACCCTGGCCACGCTCTCATTTCACTCCTGCCATAGGGAAGAAGGTTCAGGAGCCTGAAAACTAACATCCCGGATTTGAGGCAGCTTTTTCCCTGCAACCATCCAGGCTATTAAACGCTACAAACTCTAAATACGCTCCAAACTACATAAACTTGGGGGCATTATTTATACGTGTGTTTATTATGGGTTTTATAAGAGTACTATATTTACATATCTGTTGTGCTGCTGTAAGAATTTATGTTCTGTTTTTGGGACATATGACAATAAAACAGTCTTGACTCTTCATTTGGAGCCACTGTTTTAAGAGAAAGCTATGAAATCCTTGAATTAGATTTTTATTGGACTTATTTGTTTTCCAATAAAAATAAAGGAAATGGCCAGTGATGAGTTGAGGGAGATTCGGAAGGCTTTAACCAATGAAGCTATCAGAGAGCATCAGATGGCCAGAACCAGCGGCAGCGAGACCGATTTATTTGTTTGCGGAAAGTGCAAGAAGAATAACTGCACATACACACAGGTAACAGTGCAAGAACCAATTAAATGAATGTGCTCTGGCGCATAGAGGGGCTTATTATATTGGCTTAAGTATTTCTGCCCATCTCATTTCAGTATCGTGTGCAAGCTTCGTTGATGTACATTAATAATAACTACCATTTTGTTTGTCTATCTCTAAACAAAACTGAACAGTTGAAAAACTTTTATTTGCACCCTATGAAATCATACTGTTCACAAATACAATCAAGTTAAATGCTAGTCCAGAATTAAAACAAAATCCTTCAAAATAAGTTGATATAATTAATATTTTGCTGAGTTACAATTCAGTTTTTGGCGGGTGGTAACTAATTTGACGTTGATAGTGTTATCACCCGAGAGAGTCGAAACGTTCCCCATTTATGGAAAAACCCGCTTTGTGATGTATAATCTCTCTCGTCATTCTCCAGGTCCAAACACGAAGTGCAGATGAACCTATGACAACGTTTGTCTTTTGCAATGAATGTGGCAATAGATGGAAGGTAGGTGTTCACTCCCAATTGTGCAGATTGTGTGGAATAGAACTTGTAACATTTCACAAGAGCTGGGTATCTGGCAGCCATACCAGGGCAGAACCCAAGTGTCACCTGCACTGAGTAAGCTTAGTGCAGCTTTGTGGATACAAAAATCAACCTGATGCAAACATTTTAAACAAAGTCAAAGCTCCTGTAATCCAATAATCTTTGTGGAACCCCCCTGAAAGAGTTTAATTTGGTCAAGTTTGGTTCATAAATTAAAAATGGAGATTTGTTGAAAAACCGAAAACGGTCAAATTAAAAAAAAGAATTTTCCCAGACTTTATTCTGCTGTGAAAATTCTCTTTTAAATGTGACTGCTTTCTGTTTTTCAGCAAATCTCCATGTTTAATTTACGAACCAAACTTGACCAAATGAAACTCTTTCATTCCCTCCTCTTCATCACAGTGTGATAACCTTCACAGTCCTCGGTATTTACACAACGGTCGTAAGCATTTATTGTTGACAATTAGACCAATGATCAACAGAAAGATGAAGCCATAATGTATCAGGGTACCCCAAATTCCACTGACCCAATTTTTACCCCCCCCACACCTGCAATGGGATTCTGTGTCTTTGGTGGTGGTGGAACATGCAGAAAATCAGTTAATCTGAAAATTATAGGGTCCCTCACAAGTCCCTCACTGCCGTTTGTCTCAAGCTCTAAATATTTGCTTGTCCCCTGATTAATTTGTATTTTATTCCATGTATTCCTGCCCACCCCCACCTGCTGCTATTACATTGTTCCACCTTTCACTTGATTATCGGGAAACCAAATGTGCTTTCATGAATTTCTATCACGTAAGCTTGGTAATGCCTCTACAATCCTGTCTTTGACATGTTTTGCCCTCAGTCCCACCCTCCCTGGTAATATCAATTTAATTGGGTGTATTGAAATTAAACTATTTAGAATTTCCTTACAAAGTTGAAATGATAGGAACTGTCCATATTTCAGAGATTTAAGTGGGTTGGGGATTTCCCACTTCCGAGTTATTTTGCTTGTTGCAACATGTCACACTTTGTTAAATGTGTAGAAAGGAGCTGCTGAATATCCCGCGGTCTAGGCATAAGCTTAGGGGCGACCGCGCCTTTGCGGTTGCAGCTCCTAGACTGGAACAGCATCCCCCTTCCCATCAGAACTGCCCCCTCCATCGACTCCTTTAAGTCAAGACTAAAAACTTATCTATACTCCCAAGCCTTTCCTGACGTCCACTGAGCGAGGGCTATATGTATGTAGTTTGTTTGTTTGTTTATACTATTCTTATAACAAATGTAAAGCACTTATTTTTTAAATGTGCTATATAAATAAATGTGACTTGACTTCACTTGCTGATGCTGGTTTACACTGAAGATAGACACAAAATGTTAGAGTAACTCAGGGGAACAGACAGCATCTCTGGAGAGAAGGAATGGGTGATGTTTCAGGTTGAGAAGAAGGGTCTCGACCCAAAACGTCACCCATTCCTTCTCTCCAGAGATGCTGCCTGTCCCGCTGAGATACTCCAGCATTTCGTGTCTACAATTAGTTAAATGTTGTCCAATGTCAGATGCCAAAGTCAATATTTAGGCTAAGGCCGCAATGTGGTCTTGACCAGGTGAAATCCAGGCTAAGCTAGTGAGCATGTTATTGGGCAATAAATGCTGCTGGATAGCAGTGGGGTTAATGCTTGTGCAACTTCAGTACTGCAGCAGGATGTTGTCCTGCCCCAGAGATGGTGCTGTATTCACAGGTGGTCTCTGAAGTTTAGTTTGTCATGTGTGACGAGGTACAGTGAAATGCTTTTTTTTGTGGGATATCCAGTCAGCAGAAAGACAACACATGTTTACAATCGAGCCATATACGGTGTTAAGGGAATAACGTTTAGTGCAAGGTAAAGCCAGCAAAATCCGATCAAGGATAGTCAGAGGGTCACCAAAGAGGTATACAGTGGTTCAGCACTGCTCTCTGGTTGTGGTAACATGATTCAGTTGTCTGATGAGAGCTAGGAAGAAACTGTCCCTGAATGACAGATGTAGTGCCACTTGTCCCTTTGCGACTGATGCCTGGCAGCTATCAAGTTTCAATGGCTGAATATCGGCTCCAACCAAGGCACTCAGTTGAGTGTAATAAAAGCATGATGGTGAAGAGTTAAACTCCATCTTACAAGAGATCTGCTTTGTACGCAAGGCTTAAAATATGTTTCTAATGCAGTAATTCTTAATTTATTATCAATTTTAATACATAAAGGACATCAAGTCAAGTCAACTTTATTTGTCACATACACATACAAGATGTGCAGTGAAATGAAAGTGGCAATGCCTGTGGATTGAGCAAAAACTACAGAACAGAAGAGAACAGAATCAGTATTTACATGTTAGAAAAAAAAACATTTTAAAAAGACACAACACAACAGTAAATGAGTCCCCGGTGAGATAGTCCTGTGGCCTATGGGGAAAAAGCTCCGTCTCATCCTTTCTGTTTTCACAGCATGACAGCGGAGGCGTTTGCCTGACCGTAGCAGCTGGAACAGTCCATTGCTGGGGTGGTAGGGATCCCCCATAATGTTGCTGGCTCTGAATCTGCACCTTCTGGTGTATAGGTCCTGCAGGGGGGCGAGTGTAGTTCCCATATTGCGTTCGGCTGAACGCACTACTCTCTGCAGAGCCTTCCTGTCCTGGGCGGAGCAGTTCCCAAACCAGATTGTGATGTTGCCGGACAAGATGCATTCTACAGCCCCAGAGTAGAAGCACTGAAGGATCCTCAGAGATACTCTGAATTTCCTCAGCTGTCTGAGGTTGTAAAGGCGCTGCCTTGCCTTACTCACCAGTGCGGCAGCGTGTGTTGTCCATGTCAGATCCTCTATGATGTGACATAATTGCCAGGGGAAATAATCTCACAATAATCTTCTCTTAGTTCTGTTAATAGATATTCGGAAGACCATGTTGAAGACACCTGGATCAGAAAATGAAAGTTCTGACTTTAAAGCATCATCATGTAAATTAAATTAATCATTTTGCTACATACATTGTTGTAAAGTAAACAATCTTTGATGCGACTACACTCCCTACAAACTGAGTATTCTAAAATTGTGCAGACACTAATTGAATAATTTTGTTAATTACACATTGTATGGTACAACAAGTTGCACTTCAGGTTTAGACTATATAATTTAATTTTTGATGATCTGCCTTTGTTAGCATCAGATGGATCTATTAGATCACTTTTTATTTAAAATGTGATGACGGTTCAAAGCAACTCAATTGCTTGCATATTTGTAAATTTCACAACTTCATTTTATATTTTCTCATTTTTTTCAAATATTGTAATATTCTCTGTAGAAAGTGTTTTAATTGCAAAAAAAAAAATCAGTGATTTCCTTCATTACCACAACTGCATTCCTAGTATTTGATGTTACTGTGAGACATGCAAGATTTGTATTGGTTGTGAAATGTACTTGGAAAAACTCACTAAAGATTTTTGGGTGTTAAATGTAATTGTTTTTAATTGCCGTAATCCATTTTAAATTCAAAAAAGCATATTAAATTTTCTTCTGTAATTTCCCACATGTCTTTTAAAACAAGCCAGTTGATTCCTATGTAAAAATGCAGGTTCTCGGTTCAAATGTTTAATTCTCCTAAAAAATATTTTCCCTGCAATTTTGCAGGTTAGAACTATTTCTTCTCAAACCTTTTGTTTACACGTATATGTCACCATTCTAAAATGTACAAGCTACAGTAAAATGATCTAGGCCAAGTGCAACAAATTTGTAGAAAATTGCACTTTAAACCAGGATATTGGTTCAGCTGATTAAGATTTTTAATATGCTATCTGTGTATGTCAATGTTTTTTTAAAGTTCCTGAGAAGCAACATTCTATAAAATTGGTACGTTGAAGTAGACTAATTGTGTTGGGTTCCTCCATTTTCACCATGTCTTCCAGTAATGAACCCAAGGCAGCAGTGCTGTTGGTTGGGAGAAGTATCCCTTTGATAATTACATAGTTGACATTAAAGGGCCTGTCCCATTTACGCGACATCATTTAGCGTCATGATGCGCATTACGCGCGCATGGTGACATAGGCAGTGGCGCACGCTACCCCCCCCCCGCGCCACAAAATCTTCGCGCGCCATCTGCGTGACGCGCAAATGACACCCAAGTGGGACAGGCCCTTAACTCAATTCACCAGTCAACGATTTTGATGTAAGCAAAAGGGATGCATGGCTTGAATGTTGTGCTGATGCTGGTTTATTTTTAAATGGTGATACCTGCTTCCTCTCTTGGTATCCTTTGTATTTTCAGTTTGTTGGTGGCCTTCCTTGCTTCAAATTTAAACCGTATCTTCAAAGGCCCTTTGTGGTTATAACTTCAACTTTAATAACCTGGTGTGTTGAAAGCTTTGATTGTTCTTCAAAAAAAAATCTTGAATCTGTAGCACCATTATATTGATTTTTGCAATCTGTTTAAATTACTTTTCTTTATTCGTCATCTCAAAGCTTTTTAGTTATCACTGGGAAAAAAACTTCAGAGGTTAAAATGCCACTGTTCTGATCCAGTACTGCATGCATAGGATTTATTGTTGTGCAGATATTTGTGACCCATGTGCTTTGCAAACCAATGAACAAAGATAATCATAGATGCATTACGAATGCAATAACTCTGAATATTTTATTCAACAATTCCAAGTATTACCGTGAAGGCAACACACCAGCAGGAAACAATCTTCATTTTGCAACCAGACTGTCAATCTTTTGTAAAGCCTGACATCTTGTGTACATGGTTATTGCAAATAAATCATCCGCTTCCAAACACAATTCATGGCATTCAAATTTGAATAATCCCGGGGATGCCAAAAGATCTGTGAAGGTGATGCAAGGACATGATCATTCGAGAGTGGTTGTGTGTTACACTTGAAAGCCAACCATCTTCGCTGGCACCTAAATGACAACGTAATTTAGCAGTGGTGTTGCTGAATAGCAGGATCTCTTCTCCATGATGATATCAGTGCCTCTGGTAGTTGATGGTGATGGTGTCGTCAGCATCTACATGGATTCTGCACATAGTGTTATTTGGAGCACATAAGCAGTTCCCATTACTGATCTGTAGAAGTTAATCTCCAGAAATGAATTAGTTGCTCTAGGTGATAAAACCAGAGGATGTCTGAACTGAAGGGCTTGAAGTGCTCAAGAGTATAAAATTATTTCCAAACCATGTTAATTTTTGCCCATTGCATTCAAGCCTGTTATTCAAGGGCAACTTGCCAACCTGTTTTAAGCAGTGTGGCCAAGTGACAGGAGGTGCTGAATTGCCAAAGAACGATACAAAGTGCTGGAGAAACTCAATGGATCAGGCAGCATCCCCGGAGAACATAGAGAGGTGATGTTTTCGGTTGGTCCCTTCTTCAAACTGATTTTGGGGGGAGAGCCAAGCTTTGGTTCAGATGATGGGGATTTCAGTGTATATTTTCAGTATATAAGCTGTGCCTCTTAATGAATGTAAAGTAATTGATTTGTTAATGAGTGACAGGATCATATATTTTAGATGTAAAATGTATTTTAATCTTTTAGGGCTTGTTTCAAAGGGCCAAGGGAGCTTGGGGAGCGATTAGTATGTCAGTGCAATTTAAAATGGTGTAGATGGAACACAGGAGCAAGTCCTTTGGCCCACAAAGTCCACACCAAGCATGATGTCAGGTTAAACTAATCTGTTGCATAAAGTCCCTTCATTCCTTGCACATCCATGTGCCTGTCTAAAAGCTTCTTAAATCCTGCTACTGCATCTGCCTCTATCACCACCCCTGGCAGTGCATGCCAAAGACTTAGCTGTTTGTGTAAAAGAAAAACTTGCCCTGTACATTTTTAAATTTTGTCTCTCTCACCTGCACCCTCTAGTCTTTGACGATTGACGTCCCTCCAGTAACTACTTGCAGGTGCAAAATCAGTGTGTGATGGGTGTGTCCCAGACTGATTGGGTGGGTGCTCCCATTTTCACACTATTGGATCCCTTCTCTAATCTAGGTACTTCAACTTGAAGGCCTGCAATATTGGCTGAGCCTGCCAGTGTCCCTGAACTGTAAGTAGGAATACATTTCAGACTTTGCAAGCTGTTTAAACTTTGATGAGTAAGATTCTTCCAAATGGACTGCTGTTTGAAAAGTGAGCAATTTTGCTACTGGTGGCGGAGTTTGTCAAAAGATGTTGGGGGTTTCACAGCAAAGATTTTTTTCTGAAATGTAAAGTCCCCGAAAGAGGAATATTATCTTCCTCCCATGTATAACCCGCTCTTGGGACCGTAGTAATTGTAGTATATTACTTGGGTATAATTGTAGTATGTGGGTTGAAAGTATGGTTAGAATTGTTTTTGGTGGGTGTTTCAAACAGAAACTACCAGATGTAAAAATAATAACATCTTTGAATTTATTAAATAAATCATTTACATTAGATGGTGTATAAATGTAGCTGCAATTAACCTAGCTTTGATATCTCTACACACTAATTTGTGAAAATTCTACTCTGACGAATATAACATTTCCATATAAAAGCAACAACATCTAATATTGTAATTTTTTAACTGACTTCTCTAAATTGGTGCCAAAAAAATACTTGACATAATGAATAATAGATCTATAAGAATTACATTTCCACTGGAATGAAACTTGATACCATTGTTTATTGTCTGTCAAAATCAACAACAAAAAATCCAAGCATCCAGCAATTAACAAGACTCTGGAGCCTATTTAAAAACCGAGTGGGATAAAAAGAAAATACTGGGATATGGCAGCACTGGGGAAGAGAGAACCCAAATGAATTTATTTTTTTTAGGCGACTGACCTTCCACCAGAAATTGAAACCGTTAACTAACATTTCAGGTGCAGTGAAAGTGGGACAAATTGAAGAAAAATGTAGAAGATGGAGAAATGTAATGACAAAAGGGAATGATGATACGAACTGAAGGCAGACAAAAATGCCGCTGAAACTCAGCGGGTGAGACAGCATCTATGGAGTGAAGGAATTGGTGACGTAGGTCACCTATTCCTTCGCTCCATAGATCCTGCCTCACCCGCTGAGTTTCTACAACATTTTTGTCTTCCTTTGATTTTTCCAGGATCTGCAGTTCTTTCTGAAACAAACGATACAAAGTGAAATATACTCACTGGGTAAGTAAGTGAATGATCAATTTGGAGATGTCAAGAGAATATGCAATGGTGGTGTGGTTTTAAAACGTTTTAAAAAATATTGGGTATCATCAAAAGGCCAACATGGGGAGCATGGATTTATCTCGGGGTTATGGGAAGAGGTTGTGGACAGATTTGAAGATGAAACTTTTGAACGTGGTTGTAAAAGGTGACTCGTGGGTAATAGGTAAATGAGCCTTTGTGGCGTGGGAGTAGCATTTGATGACCTCAAGTTTAGGAAGATTCGAATAAGGGAGGTAGTCTATTTGTAAGTGGTTGTGTTAGCTCAAGTCCAGTAGGAATACTAATGGATAAGGGCTACAGTGTTAAATGAGCCGAGATACTGAGATGGGCAAGTGTTATAGACGGGTCAAGAGTTTTCTGTGAAGAACGGATGATGTGAAGGTGGATACAACTTCTGAGATGAACTATTAACATCAGCTAACATTGGAGATAGGGAGTAAAACTGGAGTGTTCAGGTAGTGGGATGAAGCAAATTAATATGAAAGACAAGATTATAATGTAGCAAGATTATGATAAAGACATTTTGAGAAGGTTGCCATTGGAATAAAATGTAGGTCAACTATGCTTCATGAAGTACATTAACAGTTGACACCAGGACCATCGCTTTCTGTGATTTTTTTAAAATAATGGATTTGAAGGTTCACGGTGACTGGCAGATGGGTGATGTAAGTGACAAAGGCTAAAGGTGGAAAGAAGATGGACGGGTGTCGGATAAGGAAAGAGGAGTGAAATATAGTGAATAGGAGAAATGTAAAGGGTGTTGAACATGTGATGGGTAAAGCTAAAGTTAATAATGTGTATGGTGATGTGATACTAGTGTTTATATGTCGGCACTTGGCTGAGATATTACATACGAACCTTAATTAACAATGCATATCAGTGATGGATTGTTGAGGTGGAATTAATATAATATGGCATCTAAAAGCATTCACTTATTTCGATCTTTCAGCTTCTCATGGCATTGCATCCAAGTCCTTGAGTCTTGCCTTAAGTCATTTATTTCTGCTGCTTTTGATAGTCTACACAAAGTCTTGCACGGATTTGGACTGGCTATCCCCATGGTTCTTGACTCTGTGATTCCTCAAACACAGAATCGGCGAACCTGCAAACTACTGTGGACATCTTCTTCAGTCCGGTTCTACACAACGGAGCCAATCTCTCCTGTTTCCATCGTTCTTGAATGCTTTCTAGGGCAGAAGGTCTCCCAAAGTGCCTGCAGTTGCATGCTGTGGCCATTAGGAGGAGGTAGATCACAGCTGCAACAATTGTCACACAGGGACACGCAGAAGACCAATAGACAATAGGTGCAGGAGTAGGCCATTCGGCCCTTCGAGCCAGCACCGCCATTCAATGTGATCATGGCTGATCATCCACAATCAGTACCCCGTTCCTGCCTTCTCCCCATATTTCCTGACTCCGCTATCTTTTAAGAGCCCTATCAAGCTCTCTCTTGAAAGCATCCAGAGAACCGGCCTCCACCGCCCTCTGAGGCAGAGAATTCCACAGACTCACAACTCTGTGAAAATTTTTTACATGCGAACCTGCTGTTTACCAAAAAAAACAAAGTGCTGGAATAACTCAGCGGGTCAGGCAGTATCTCTGGAAAACATAGATAGAATGTTTTGAGTCGGGACTCTTCAGATAATGGTGATTATTCTTAGTGGTACTGCAAGCCATTCATAAAATTGGATGGTAAGATCAGCAGAGGCTATGAGCAGAGACCATGTAACAGACAGTTGCATGAAAATGGTACGAGTTACTAGTGCATCACAATCTCACACCTTTTGGCAAGTTGTCTGCTTTAATCCCAATTTCCCCATATTTTCAAATGAAAGACAAGGTTCATCAGTTTAGCGATGTTATTTATTTAAATTTTAACACATTTCCTTAACCGTGCTTTAAAACATTTTCAATTAATTTAAAAAATGGTAGTAACGAAATTTCTTTAATTGCTAATATAATTATCGAATTGATCTTTTTCATCTTGTAGGTAAGCCTTCATGAATTTAAAGCCCTTTGGTTGACTACCTGTGACCAAGAAGAAAATTGCACAAATATAAACTATCATCAATATAACTGTATCAGACAACTGGCTAAAGGGCCTGTCCCACTTGTGCAACCTTTACAGGCGACCTCCGGCACCCGTGATAGGTCGCCAAAATTTTCAACATGTTGAAAATTCAGCGGCGACCAGAAAGACGCTACGACTTTTTGGAGACCTCTCGACCATACAGGGACCCCTGGCGACCATGGTTTTCTTCTTCTGTCGTATGTCTTTTAGACCTGCAGCTCCGTTGAGGCGAGCCAGGCCAACGTGTCATCGTCCAGGTCAATCAGACCTCGTTCACCATTCGGTGGCCAACCGGTGTTTGGGGCAACTGGTGATGATGTGCTCCACTGTCTGTGTTGGGTCCCCACACTCGCAGGAGGAGCTCGCTGTCCACGAGGCCCCACCTCTTCATCGCTACTCCATAGCGTCCGATGCCCGTCCTCAAGCGGTTGAGGGTTGTCCACTGCTTTTGGGGCAGGTCCTGGCCAGGGACGTCCATGGGGTCATTGATGTAATGGTGTAGCCTAGATGGTTCCGCTGACTTCCACTGGTCTCTCCATCTCGTCTTGAGGTCTCCTATGGTCGTGCGAGGTCTCCAAAGAGTCGTAGTGTCTTTCTGTTTGCCGCTGAATTTTCGACATGTTGAAAATTTCGGCGACCTATCACGGGTGCCGGCAGTCGCCTGTAAAGGTCGTGTAAGTGGGACAGGCCCTTACCAATAGTCTCTTCTTTAAAGTTGCCGATGCAGCCTAATTGGGAAATGCCCCGCAAAAAAATTGTCAACTATGCTGACAATCACAAGTGTGAAACTTAACAATTCTTGTGCACTTGCTCTTGAGTCCATTTGGTGACATGCACGTCAACAGGTTCATAAGGTATAGAAGCAGAATCAGACCATTCGGCCCATCAAGTCTTCAAAGCCATTCAATCATGGCTGATCTATCTTTCCCTCTCAGCCCCATTCTCCTGCCTTCTCCCCTGACACCCGTACCCGTTGCAAGAATCTTTCAATCTCCACCTTGCAAATATCCACTGACTTGGCCTCCACAGCCTTCTGTGGCAAAGAATGTTCCTTTTCGGCAAGAAATCACACCTACCCCTCCATCATCTCATTTTTCACATCCTTAAGAGGTTCTTTTGTGATTATCAAACCAAAGGAAATCTTGTATTAAATGGTTGTGGATTGAAAACAAGATTAAGCAATGGCTCATGACCATTAGGAAGGGACAATCCTTAAAGACCAACAACCAATAAAACCATTAGCAGCAACAATGATGTTTCACAAAGGTAGGTATGCGCTCCGGACTGTTTTAAATATTCTCTTGTGTAATTGTGTTTTTCATGGTCACGTTCTAATATAAAGGCTAAGAACACATCCCTCTCATCAATATCAGTTTCCTTTTTCACGTAAAGCCATTCTGAAATTAATCTGATGATACAATATTTCAGATATTATGCTGGGAGAGATTGTATCTGACTCTAAGATTAATGCAAAACTAACCCATTCCACTAGGTTTATTTCCGAATGTTTGCAAAAAAAAAAAAAAGAAAGACCAAAATCAGTATTATTTAAGCCATCACAAGAGTCTTGCAGTCTTTTAGTGCTTCTGGCATTTTCAGGCAACAGGAAATCAGTAGTAAAATAAACCTGAGTTTAATTTTTTTTCTTCTTCTTCTCTTGGTGTTGACCTTGTACCTGTTTTACTTTTTTTTAAATGAGCTTTTTTTCTGTCGTGTACAGTTGAAATATTTAGGATTCTGAAGCTGTGCTGGTCGACATCTGGAGCAGAGAATTGTAAATGGAAGAGTTCAGGAACCGTGGGTACGAGTCCCTGTGCATCAAGGTATAAATCTGTAGCTGTGCGTCGTCGAATACCTGGTTTGACGGTTCCTCCATCTTTTTGTTGATGACTTCACGCACTCGTGAATCGAGGCTGACCTGGAAGAGAGACAAAATAAAAGATAGACACAAAAATGCTGGAGCAACTCAGCGGGACAGGCAGCATCCCTAGAGAGCAAGGACAGGCGACGACTCGGGTTGAGACCCCTCCTCACACTATGTAAATTAACAGGAATCCGCATTCACCTTTTAGAATCGAAAATAGGTGCAGGAGTAGGCCATTCGGCCCTTCGAGCCAGCACCGCCATTCAATGTGATCATGGCTGATCATCCCCAACCTGCCTTCTCCCCATATCCCTTGATTCTGCTACTCCCTAGAGCTCTATCTAACCCTCTTAAATTCATCCAGTGAATTGGCCTCTACTGCCTTCTGTGGCAGAGAGTTCCACAAATTCACAACTCTGGGTAAAACAGTTTTTTTTCATCTCAGTTTTAAATGGCCTCCCCTTTATTCTTAGACTGTGGCCCCTGGTTCTGGACTCCCCCATCATTTGGACCATTTTTCCTGCTTCTAGCTTGTCCAGTCCTCTTATAATTGTATACGTTTCTATAAGAAATGTGTGCATGGAGTCAATGTGGAGGAGCCTGGTTTGTGTGATGGACTGGGCTGTGTCCACCACTCTCTGTTACCTCTGCAGCTCATCCCATATATACATTCTGTGTGTGTGTGAAGAAATTGCACCAATCCACCTCATTGCAGTCCTTTGCATTTGTTACCTGCAGCTACTATTGGGTATAAATGCAGGAGTAGCAAGATGGATTCAACAGTGGCTGAATGGGAGACGCCAGAGGGTAATGGTGGATGGCTGTTTGTCGGGTTGGAGGCAGGTGACTAGTGGGGCGCCTCAGGGATCTGTGTTGGGACCTTTGTTTGTCATGTACATCAATGATCTGGATGAAGGTGTGGTAAATTGGATTAGTAAGCATGCAGATGATACCAAGATAGGGGGTGTTGTGGATAATGAAGAGGATTTCCAAAGTCTACAGAGTGATTTAGGCCATTTGGAAGAATGGGCTGAAAGATGGCAGATGGAGTTTAATGCTGATAAATGTGAGGTGCTACACCTTGGCAGGACAAATCAAAATAGGACGTACATGGTAAATGGTAGGGAATTGAAGAATGCAGTTGAACAGAGGGATCTGGGAATAACCGTGCATAGTTCCTTGAAGGTGGAATCTCATATAGATAGGGTGGTAAAGAAAGCTTTATAAATCAGAGCATTGAGTATAGAAGCTGGGATGTAATGTTAAAATTGTACAAGGCATTGGTGAGACCAAATCTGGAGTATGGTGTACAATTTTGGTCGCCCAATTATAGGAAGGATGTCAACAAAATAGAGAGAGTACAGAGGAGATTTACTAGAATGTTGCCTGGGTTTCAGCAACTAAGTTACAGAGAAAGGTTGAATAAGTTAGGTCTTTATTCTCTGGAGCGCAGAAGGTTAAGGGGGGACTTGATAGAGGTCTTTAAAATGATGAGAGGGATAGACAGAGTTGATGTGGACAAGCTTTTCCCTTTGAGAATAGGGAAGATTCAAACAAGAGGACATGACTTCAGAATTAAGGGACAGAAGTTTAGAGGTAACATGAGGGGGAACTTCTTTACTCAGAGAGTGGTAGCGGTGTGGGATGAGCTTCCAGTGGAAGTGGTGGAAGCAGGTTCGTTGGTATCATTTAAAAATAAATTGGATAGGCATATGGATGAGAAGGGAATGGAGGGTTATGGTATGAGTGCAGGCAGGTGGGACTAAGGGAAAATAATTGTTCGGCACTGACTTGTAGGGCCGAGATGGCCTGTTTCCGTGCTGTAATTGTTATATGGTTATTGCAGCTTGTAAGAAATATTTAGACAGGTACATGGATAGGACAGGTTTAGAGGGGTATGGGCCAAACGCAGGCAGGTGGGACTAGTGTAGATGGGGCATGTTGGTCAGTGGGCAAGCTGGGCTGAAGGACCTGCTTCCACGTTGTATAGCTCTATGAATCTCTAGCTCCCCTTTAAAACATTACCCTCTCACCTTAAAACTTAATAAGTGTTTCATTTTAGACTCCCCTACCTTGGGGAAAAAGACTGCATCTGTTCACCTTATCTATGCTCCTCTTGATTTCACGTACCTCTGGGAGGTCACCCCTCAGCCTCCACCTCTTCAGAGGTAGAAATCCCGGCCGACCCAGTCTCTCCTTATAACTCCAGCCCTCCAGTCTGGGTGACATGCAGTGCTGGAGGAACTCGGCACGCACAAACCAGCAGGTGCACTTCCTTCCGAACATCCTCACAAATACACTTTCCAGGATATTCCACAATCCATACCCTTTCTATCTTAATGGCATGCCAGCTCTTTGCTTTCTCGATTTCCCTTCTAATTTTCCCCTTGCACTTCCTATGTTTTTTTTGTCTTTCTATGGATCATTTTTTTGTTGATTAACCTCATCAATAAAAAAGACAGGTTTATTCAATCGGTTCTCACATCAGCTATGATTTCAGCGAACGGCAGAACAGACTTAAGAGGCCAAACAAATAATTGTACTGTGTCATAGTCATACGGCATTGAAACAGGCCCTTCGGCCCAACTTGCCCATGCCGACCAACATGCCCCACCTGCACTAGTCCCATCTGCTTGTATTTGGCCTATCTCCCTCTAAACCTCTCCTGTCCATGTACCTGTCTCAATGCTTCTTAAACATTGCGATGGTACCTGCCTCAACTACCTCCTCCGGCAGCTCATTCTACACACCCATCACCCTTTGTGTAAACAATAATGCTGGAGAAACTCAACGGGTGAGGCAGCATCTATGGAGCGAATGAATAGGTGACGTTTCGGTCTGAAGAAGGGTCTCGACCCGAAACATCACCCATTCCTTCGCTCCATAGATGTTGCCTCACCCACTGAGTTTCTCCAGCATTTTTGTCTACCTTCGATTTTTCCAGCATTGGCAGTTCTTTCTTAACCCTTTGTGTAAAGGTGATTTTACCCTGTAATCACCCTGTTTGATTTTACCCTTTGACTTTAAAAACCGAACGCAAGATATATAAAATTTACCTCTTTCGGAGAAAGTATTGAAATAAAGTCTTCATAGATAGTTCGTGCTTTGTCCTCAATAGCACTTATATTTGCTTCGGTTTTGAAATCCTCGCACGCTAGCCAAAAGAGCATGTTTTCTTCACTATATTCAGTTCTTAAGAATTCTCTGAAGCTGTTTCTCCCTGCTGGTGTTTTCAGCAGCTTGTCAAAGGATTGAGCCCATAAGTGTATTTCATCTGCTGTCGGCTTGGCACTGCGTGGCATAATCAGTGGAAAGAATGTGAGTCAATAGAGAAAAGGAATGATCGATAATCTGTTATGTTGAACTAGTATTGGATTTTATTAACATCTATCCATATTACCAGATCCTTAAATTTGCATTTACTAAAAACTACCCGACCGTGTTTTTACCACTGATGTTGGAAATATCCTTGCTGTATTTGTGGAAAGCCTGAACCTATTCCAAGCTTAAAAGCTCACTGTCGAGGTGTACGACTTTAGAGATACAGTGTGGAAACGGGCCCTTCCGCCCACCAAGTCCACGCCGACCAGCGATCAGCCCTTACGCCAGCACTATCGTACACACCAGGGATAATTTACACTTTTTTAAATTTTTTTTAAAAATTTGTTTATTTTATTAGAAGTTAATACAGTACAAAACAGTACAGTGGAACCTAATTTTAGGTGCCAACTATGTCATACCGTAATCCATTCTATGTACAACCTCTAGTTTTATGTTATGAGAAGGAAGGAAGCAAGACAAGAAAAAGAAAACAATAGAAAGGGGAAAAAGTGGAAAAATAGATGGTAGAGAGTAGTAAAACGTGAAGTGTGTATATAAAAAATAAAAATAAAAAAAATAAAAAAATAAAAAGTGGAAAGTAGAAATAGAAGAGAAGGCCCCTTAAAAGAGAATTTTTCAAATCTGTATTCGGAGATGTAGATCTATCCACGTCATGAACTGAAATCAGCAATCCTTATGGTACCGCTGCATCACATGATTCCAAAAAGTCGATGAAAGGAGACCAACTCCTTAAGAATTGGTCATATTTATCTATTAGTCGGAGTCTCATTTCTTCAAGGCGTGCTATGTCCATCATATTCCTAATCCACATTTTAACAGATGGTATGGTTGTATTTTTCCAAAATTTAAGTATCAATTTCTTTCCAATTATTAACCCATAATTAAAAAAAACATTTTGGTCTTTATTTAAATTGGTATCTTCTCCTATTATTCCAAATATAATCCATTCCATTTTGGGTTCTATTCTTGACTTGAAGAGCTTTGTAAATATATCAAATATATCACTCCAAAATGTATTCAACTTTGTACATCCTACAAATGAATGTGTTATATTAGCGTTTTGAAACAAACATTTATCACATCTGGGAGAGACGTTTGGATAAAATTTATTCAACCTCGTTTTTGAATAATATAGTCTATGTAATAATTTGAATTGAATTAAATTATGTCTTGCATTAATAGAACAGTTATGTGTATTCATCAAATACTTTTCCCATCTATCCTTCGAGATCTTTATCATTAGCTCATGTTCCCAATCTTCCCTTAGTGCTTCTGTTGAGGGTGATTCTCTATATAATATATTATTATAAAAGTATGATATTAATTTTTGTGAATCAGCCTTAATATTCATTGCTTCTTCTAAAGGGTCTAAAATATAGTTTGAAATCTATGTGTATATTTCTTCATAAAGTCACATACCTGTATATATTTAAAATATTGATTATCCTTCAATTTAAATTTAAATTTTAATTGTTGAAATGATAACAGTTTACCCAATTCATACATATCTCCTACTTTCCTAATCCCCAGTCTATCCCATTGTTGATATGTGTTGTCGATGAGAGAAGGTTTGAATGCGGGGTTGTTCAATAGTGGGGTTAGTACTGATAAATTATTTAATTTCAAGGATACTTTTATTTGTTTCCAAATTCTTATTATATTGTGAATAATTGGGTTCTTCTTATATATTATACTATTCAATTTTATCGGTGAGAGCAGCATCGTTCCTATATCGTGCGGATAGCACTCCTCTTTCTCCATTCTTATCCACTCCAACTGCTGAGTGGAACTATCCAGCCAGTAGTAATACATAAAGTTAGGTAATGATAAACCCCCATCTTTAGATTTGCACAAATGCTTTCGTTGAATTCTATGTGTTTTGTAATCCCATATAAAATTAGTGATAGTGGAATCTAGTTTTTTGAAAAAATATTTTGGAATATATATTGGGATCGCTTGAAACAAATATATTAATTGTGGTAAGAAAGTCATTTTTATAGCGTTAATTCTACCTATCAATGAGAGCGGAAGCGTTTTCCAAAATGTAATCATATCATTCAGTTTATTTAATAGTGGTATAAAATTGGCACTAAATAATGATTTGTGTCTTCTCGTAATTTGAATGCCCAGATACTTGAAATTACGGTTTTGAAATCCTCGCACGCTAGCCAAAAGAGCATGTTTTCTTCACTATATTCAGTTCTTAAGAATTCTCTGAAGCTGTTTCTCCCTGCTGGTGTTTTCAGCAGCTTGTCAAAGGATTGAGCCCATAAGTGTATCTCTTCTGCTGTCGGCTTGGCACTGCGTGGCATAATCAGTGGAAAGAATGTGAGTCAATAGAGAAAAGGAATGATCGATAATCTGTTATGTTGAACTAGTATTGGATTTTATTAACATCTATCCATATTACCAGATCCTTAAATTTGCATTTACTAAAAACTACCCGACCGTGTTTTTACCACTGATGTTGGAAATATCCTTGCTGTATTTGTGGAAAGCCTGAACCTATTCCAAGCTTAAAAGCTCACTGTCGAGGTGTACGACTTTAGAGATACAGTGTGGAAACGGGTCCTTCCGCCCACCAAGTCCACGCCGACCAGCGATCAGCCCTTACGCCAGCACTATCGTACACACCAGGGATAATTTACACTTAACAGATACAATTAACCTACAAACCTGCACGTCTGTGGAGTGTGGGATGAGTAGGTGATGTTTCATCTTTCAGACTCGCATTTCGAGTTGGAACCCTTCTTCAGACTGGAACTCAGACTGAAGAAGGGTTTCGACCTGAAAGGTCACCTATTCCTTTTCTCTGCATTTTCATTGCTCCCTATTGATTCACTTGACCTGTAGAGTGTTTACAGTGTTTTCTGTTTTGATGCTGATATTAAAAATGTTTTATCATGCATTAAAATGGGAACACGATGAACTGCAGATGCTGGAATCTTGAGCAGTAATACAAGGGCTGGAGGAACCCAGCGGATCAGCCAGCATCTGTGGAGGGAATGGACAGACGACATTTCCCTGGCCAATTTGTCCCTTTCCACCCAAACCACCCCCACCCCGGGCACTTTCCCTTGTAATGGCAGGAAATGCTACACTTGTTGCTTTATCTCCCCCCTTGACTCCATCCAAGGACCCAAGCAGTCTTTCCAGGTGAGGCAGAGGTTCACCTGCACCTCCTCCAACCTCATCTACTGCATCCACTGTTCCAGGTGTCAACTTCTCTACATTGGTGAGACCAAGCACAGGCTTGGCGATCACTTCGCCCAACACCTCCGCTCAGTTTGCAATAACCAACCTGATCTCCCGGTGGCTCAGCACTTCAACTCCCCCTCCCATTCAGAATCCCACCTTTCTGTCCTGGGCCTCCTCCATGACCAGAGTGAGGCCCAGCGCCAATTGGAGGAGCAGCACCTCATATTTCGCTTGGGTAGTTTACACCCCAGCGGTATGAACATTGACTTCTCCAATTTCAGGTAGTCCCTGCTTTCTCCGTCCTTCCCCTTCCCTTCCCAGCTCTCCCACAGCCCACTGTCTCCGCCTCTTATTTTTCCCGCCCCCTTCCCCCCGACATCAGTCTGAAGAAGGGTCTCGACCCAATCGTCGCCTATTCCTTCCCTCCGTAGATGCTGCCTCACCCGCTGAGTTTCTCCAGCATTTTTGTCTACCTTCGATTTTCCAGCATCTGCAGTTCCTTCTTAACCACATCTTAACTTACTTCAAGTCACAGTTCTCCAATGTCTCCATTGTGATGTTGTGAGATATCCTTCGGTTTCGATCCTCATCTTCTCTCCTAATAAAAAGACCAGCCGTTAATAATTGATTTTATTTTTTGATTCATTTAGATGGTAGTGACTTGCTTACCGGCTCAGTTGAGCTGCATATTTAGATTTGAGCCACTTTAGTGCCCGAGCTACGAATGTGCCATTTTGTACATTGTTTAGTTTAGAGATTCAGCACGCAAGACATGACCTCTGGTTTACCCCAACGTCAACTCCCTACACACTGGGGGCTATTTACACAGGGCCAATTAACCTGCAAATCTGCACGCCTTTGGGATGTGGGAGGAAACCGGGGCACCCGGAGAAAACCCACGTGGTCACGGGGAGAACGTGCAAACTCCACACACACAGCTTCCCAGGCCAGGATCAAACCCGTGCCCCCCCCCCCCCCCCCTTGCTGTGAGGCAGCGGCTCTATTGTGCAGCTGCCAGAGGAAGCAGATACAACCATCACCATCTGAATCAAATTCCGTAAGAAATTGCAACGAGTTGTGGACGCAGCCCAGACCATCACACAAACCAACCTCCCTTCCATTGACTCCATCTACACCTCACGCTGCCTCGGCAAGGCCAGCAGCATCATCAAGGACCAGCCACACCATGGCCACTCCCTCTTCTCCCCTCTCCCATCGGGCAATAGGTACAGAAGTGTGAAAACGCACACCTCCAGATTCAGGGACAGTTTCTTCCCAGCTGTTATCAGGCATCTGAATCATCCTACCACAACCAGAGAGCGGTGCTGAACTACTATCTACCTCTTTAATGCCACTCGGACTATCCTTTCTGGCTTTACCGTGCACTAAACATTATTCCCTTATTATTTATCTATACACTGTGATCATGTATGTCTTTCTGACTGGTTAGCACGCAACAAAAAGCTTTTCACTGTACCTCGGTACACGTGACAATAAACTGAACTGAAATATGACAAGTTCAACTCATTCCTTAAAGGTTTTCTTTACCAGTGCAATAGAAAATATACCTGCTTCTGCTTGGAATATCGAAGTGTCTGACAATTGACAAACCACTCGGCTAATGCCCAAGTCAATTTAACTTCCAAGGTGATGTCCAGAGGTGGTGTAGCGCCATCTTGTGGAATGTCAACACAGGGAGTTTAGTTGTCATCAGTATCAGGAATGGAACGGTGACATTCTTAAGGGCCTGTCCCACTGTACGAGTTCATTCAAGAGCTCTCCCGAGTTTAAAAAAAAAAAAATCAAACTGGTGGTAAGCATGTAGAATGAACGTAGCGGGTACGTCGGAGCTCGGGGACGTCTCTTAGCGGCTTGTAACGCCAACGGCAGGTACTTGGGCACAGTAAGCATAAAAGTGTATTCAAATAACCAACCTGATCTCCCGGTGGCTCAGCACTTCAACTCCCCCTCACATTCCGAATCCAACCTTTCTGCCCTGGGCCTCCTCCATGGCCAGGGTGAGTCCCACCACAAATTGGAGGAGCATATTTTTCGCTTGGGCAGTTTACACCCCAGCGGTATGAACATTGACTTCTCCAATTTCAGGTAGTCCTTGCTTTCTCCCTCTTTCCCCTGCCCTTCCCAGCTCTCCCACAGCCCACTGTCTCCGCCTCTTCCTTTCTTCTTCCCGCCCCCCCCCCCCCCACTCCCACATCTGAAGAAGGGTCTTGACCTGAAACGTCACATATTTCCTTCGCTCCATAGATGCTGCCGCACCCGCTGAGTTTCTCCAACATTTTTGTCTACCTTCAAATGCAATGGAATAGGATTAGAGTTGATAGTCCCTAATACTCCCTTAGACACCTCCTTAAATCCTTCCTCTCAGATTAAGCTTTAAGTCATATGCAAAAACCTCATTCTCTGGCTTGCCATCACCTCTTTTCAATAGTTCTCTCCTCTAAGAAGTGCCTTGGTATGTTTTGCAACATTAAAAACGCTAAATACATGGTTGGTGGAGTTGGTGTGAAGCTAATGTTGACACAAAAATAAGAGTCCAGATGGTTTCCTTTGGTGTTAATAATGTGTATGATTTTTTATGCTGTGTTCAGTGTTCAAAAATTCTGAAAGCAAGATTTGTTTAATTTACATCAATATAAGATACAGAATAGGTTTCTGCATCTTGTATTGATGTAAATATTCACCAGAGCATGACCAATGAAACTGAAAGTTTCAAATGGAAGTGTTTAATTAGCAGATTGCAAACTAATATGTTCATGTAGGTTGATACAAATACATCTCTTGATGCTCCTGAACATATCATCAGTGATGTAACCTGGGGTCATTGGGTGTTTCGGGTCTTTCAACATCAGACACCCTCACCCAGGCGACCCAGCCATGGTTGATCAGACCACGACTTGTGTTCAGGTGGCATTCACTCCTCCCCATGGACCTCCTCTCCTGATCCAGAGCCATCTCGAGGCCTTCTCCACTGCCTCTGTGGTGTTGTTGATGGCCCTTCTCCTCGCCACCCAGTTGATTCCCAGTTGATGCCCTTGATGCTCAAGGCTTTGCGGAGCGATTTCCCTGCAAAACCTCTGCAGCCAACCTCGATGGGCATACACCTTGCCTTCCATCCTGCTTACGGCAGTCTATGACCAGCTCTTCGTACATGGTTATTGACGTCCTCATCGAACTGATGCCAGTCTGCCGTCTCGGTGGCCTGTGGCCATTTGACTCGAGCCTTCTCCGGAGGTCCGTTCTGAGGGACTAGTTGCGCCACTTGGAGTCTTCGGGCTCTGTGGGGTGCTTCCGGGCCCGGCTCCTCCTGCGTGAAGGAACTGCAGATGCTGCCTTACACCGAAGACAGAGACAAAATGCTGGAGTAACTCAGCGGGACGGGCAGCATCTCTGGTTAGGAGGGGTAAGGGTG
Source organism: Amblyraja radiata (assembly GCF_010909765.2). Lineage (NCBI taxonomy): Eukaryota > Metazoa > Chordata > Chondrichthyes > Rajiformes > Rajidae > Amblyraja > Amblyraja radiata. The sequence continues at coordinate 3,009,098 of NC_045978.1, forward strand.
ACGTTTCTGGTCAAGACCCTTCTTCAGTTAGACTATTATCGGACTAGTGTGACCATGATGTAGTGCTCATCACTGGTTAATTGCATCAGAGATAATACAATCTTGAGAGATGTTTTAAAAACATGGAGTAACTCAGTGGGCCAGGCAGCATCTGCTATTCCTTCCTGCAAATTAAAAGAAAACTGCCTGGTGGTTGTAAACGGGTAAGATGGCGGTCATAGTGTGGTTGTGAAGAAGTTAACACCACAGTGGAGATGTGGATCACAGAACTGACCGAGACACCACATCTAGAAAAAATAAGGCTTGTCTTGACTGACAAACCAGATCAATTTTCCAAAATATGGTCTCCTTTTACTGAATTTCTTCAACAACTTAATGGTTGAACACAAACTCAAAGCCGTCAATGGATATTTTTAAGGCAGAGATAGATAGATTCTTGATTAGTACGCGTGTCAGAGGTTATGGGGAGGAGACAGGAGAATGGGGTGAGAAGGGAGAGAAAGTTTAGCAATGATTGAATGGCGGAGTAGACTTGATGGGTCGGACGGTACGAGTTCTTTCAAGAGCTCTCCCGAGTTTAAAAAAAAATCCAACTCACGGTAAGCACGGAGAATGAACGTAGCGGGTATGTCGGAGCTCGGGGGCGTTTCTTAGCGGCTCGTAACACTAATGGCAGGTACTCGGGAAGACTCGCTAACGGCAGGTAAGCTCGAGAGGACTCGTGAAGATTTTTCAACGTGATGAAAAATGTCCACGAGAGCCCCGAGTACCGACGAGCGGCCATTACCGTAAATCTCCGAGTTCGAATCAGGGCAAACTCGGGAGAACTCTTGGAATGAACTCGTACCGTGGGACGGGGTTTAACTCTACTCCTATTCCTTATGACCTTATGGCCCTAGTACAACCCATCCATGCAAAGCAAGATGCCCCATCTAAGCTAGTCCCACCTGCCCACGTTGGGCCCGTATGCCTCGAAACCTTCCCTATCCATGTACAAGTCCAAGTGTCTTCTAAATGCTGTTTCAATGGATTGTGATGAAGGACAAAAGGGGAAGAGACTAACACCAGCACACCGACACATTGGAGGTCGTTAAGGGAGATTTCCACAGTACCAACACGTTGGAAATAGATTCTAAGATTTTACACGCTGCCATTAGCAACTAACTTACGCACTTTTCCAAAACCTGATTAGTACTATTCTATTTATACCAAACGGCAGCACTATTGGGTTGCAAGCGATCTCTTTGGAAAAGGCACTGAAATTGTATCCATAAAACCTCAATTAGATGAGTTTATTAGTTATAAAGAGAGGTTAGACAAACTTGGTAGGGAAGAACTGCAGATGCTGGTTCGTGAGTTTATTGTCATGTGTCCATGTATAGGACAATGAAATTCTTGCTTTGCTTCAGCACACAGAACATAGTAGGCATTTACTACAAAACAGATCAGTGTGTCCATATACCATAATATAAATATATACACACATGAATAAATAAACTGATAAAGTGCAAATAACAGAAAATGGGTTATTAATAATCAGAGTTTTGTCCGAGCCAGGTTTAAATCAAAGGTAGAGCTCTTGGAATGAACTCGTACCGTGGGCCAGGGGTTTAAGACTGGTGGGAGAACTGGGAATGGGGTGGGGATGGAGAGAGAGGGAAAGGGAGGGAAAATAAAGACAGACTTGGATTGTTTTCTCTGGAGTCAGGGGCTGAGGGGAGACCCTATATCAAGTTTGTAGTACAGAATTAGTTATGTCTGTGTGTTATTGTTACAACAGTTACCCGATAGAAGTCTATAAAATGATGAGTGACATAGACAGGGTTGGGAAACAAAGATGGGGTGGCTAGGCAGAGCCTTTTGGGTAGAAATGTCAAAGATCAGAGGGCATATATTTAAGGTGAGAAGGACAAAGTATAAAGGGGATAAGATAGACACAAAATGCTGGAGTAACTCAGCGGGACAGGCAGCATCTCTGGAGAGAAGGAATGTGTGACATTTCAGGTCAAGACCCTTCTTCAGACTGAGTCAGGAGAGAGGGAAGCACAGATAAGGAAGGGTAAGGTTTGAAAAAGGTCTCCATCTGAAACGTCACAGAATGAGAGACACAAAATGTTGGAGTAACTCAGCGGGACAGGCAGCTTCTCTGGAGAGAAGGAATGGGCGACGTTTCTTGTCAAGACCCTTCTTCAGACTAGACTCTGACCTGAAACGCCACCCATTGCTTCTCTCCAGAGATGCTGCCTGTCCCGATGAGTTACTCCAGCATTTTGTGACTATCTTCGATTTAAACCAGCATCTGCAGTTCCTTCCTAGGCATCTTGACTGAGTTCATTACTAAATTGCGTGCCCTGTCGAGCGGGTATGAACTAATTCTACACTTCAGTTCAGAACAGCAGTAAGATTCTCGATGAACACAAAATGTGTAAATGCACAAAAAAATAATCTACTTAGTCTAGCTTTTGGCACAGGGACATTTCACTGTAACGTCCATTAATAACTCTTTGGCACCTTAATTGGTACATGTGACAATTACATTGAATCTTGAATCTCTAGTTTTGGATCAAGTATGCAAGGAAGGAAGTTTAACACTTGGTTTAGTTTAGAGATACAGAGCTACCACTTGTCATTCAACTTTATCACTAGACGCAATCAGGGCCTGAACAAACGACACAAAGTGCTGGAGTAACACGTAGGGCTGTCACGGTGGCGCAGCGGTAGAGTTGCTGCCTTAAAGGGCCAGTCCCACTTTCACGACCTCTGCCGAGTTTGCCCTTGACTCATACTCGCAGCATGGTAGGAGGCCGTAGGTAGGTCGTGATGCTAGTCGTAGGTACTCGTGGCATCAAGTAGGTCGGGGCGTTTTTCTAGCCTGATGAAAAATGTCCACGAGTAAAAAAGGTTGTGAATTAGGTCGTGAAAGTGGGACAGGCCCTTTACAGCGCTTGCAATGCTGGATACCCGGGTTCGATCCCGACTACGGGCGCTGTCTGTACGGAGTTTGTTCGCTCTCCCCGTGACCTGCGTGGGTTTTCTCCGAGATCTTCGGTTTCTTCCCACACTCTAAAGTCGTGCAGGTTTGTAGGTTAATTGACTTGGTACAAGTGTAAGATGTCCCTAGTGCGTGTAGTGTTAGTGTGCGGGGATCGCTAATCGGTGCGGAAGGGCATCATCTCTGGAGATCATGGATTGGTGACGTTTCGGGTCGAGACACTTCTTCATCCTGATTGTGGTGGGGGGGGGGGGGGGAGAAAGTTGGAAGAGTGCAGGAGCAGGATAGACCATGGCCAATAACAGGTGAACACAAGCGAGGGGGGTTGTTGATAGACAGATTGTTGGACAAGGGCCAGAGATGAAAAGACAGGTGTGAGCCCAAAATGAAAACACCTTTTGATTCAGTTGTTTGGTAACATTTTAAAGTGGTGGATTCCAGGAAACTATTTTCCTTTATTCAAGATTAAAATCTACACTACACATGCTGTAATTCAGGCATTAATCTTACATGTAAACGGTATACATTTTACATATCCAAAGAGGAAAACAATGTAGGATTTTCCAGTGTCATTTGAATGTCAAATTTATGTTCTAAATGATGAGGTAATCTTGGACCAGGTATGGAGATGTATTCTGTAATTCTTTTAGTAGATTGATGGGATTATACTGCATGGAAACTTGCCCTTCGGCCCAACGTGTCCATGCTGACAAAGATCATAAGTGATAGGAGTAGAATTAGGCCATTTGGCCCATCAAGTCTACTCGGCCATTTAATCATCTGCTAATCTATCTCTCCCTCCTAACCCCATTCTTCTGCCTTCTCCCCATAACCTCTGACACCCCATGCTAATCAAAGGTGTCCAAAGTGAGCTAGTTCCATTTAAATGTGTTTGATCCATAACTCCGCGAACCTTTCCCAATCCATGTAGCTGTCCAAATGTATTTTAAATACTGTTATTGCTCCTTCCTCAATGACTTCCTCTGGCAGCTTGTTCCATACACCCACCAGCCTCTGTGTTAGCCAGCAATCAATAGTGTTGCCACATGTCCCTCGATACAGTTTAAACTCTTTACAATCCACTAAAATCACACTGTACATTCTTCTTGTCTTCTTAAGCACTTTGCTCCTCTAGGGAGCGTGGGCCATTGACAAATGTCCTCCACCTCACTCAGTTGTTGGCAGTTCTTTGGAGATCTGCCAACAGGGGGTGACCCCTAGTTCCAGGACAAGGGGTCACAGTTTAAGGATAAGGGGGGAATCTTTTAGGACCGAGATGAGGAAAACCTTTTTCACACAGAGAGTGGTGAATCTCTGGAACTCTCTGCCGCAGAAGGTAGTTGAGGCCAGTTCATTGGCTATATTTAAGAGGGAGTTAGATGTGGCTAAAGGGATCAGGGGGTATGGAGAGAAGGCAGGGATGGGATACTGAGTTGGATGATCAGCCATGATCATATTGAATGGCGGTGCAGGCACAAAGGGCCGAATGGCCTACTCCTGCACCTATTTTCTATGTTTCTATGTTTCTATGATCTCTCCAGTTGAGCCCACTCTCAGACATTCCTGTCTGGACACCTCTTCTCCAGCTGTTTCTGGGGCGACCTCTTGTCCTTTTTCCTTGGGGGTTCCATTTCAGGGCTTGCGGGGTGGTGTTTGTGGCAGGTTTCCTGAGGGTGCGTCCAATCCAACTCCATTTCATCCTTCAAATCTGAAAGTCAATGGGCTCCTGGCTTGTTCTTTTCCACAGGTCCACATCGCTTGCTTTGTCTCTCCACCAGATGTTAAGTTCTTCGTCATCACGATGGCCACTCCCTCTGTATGCTTCGCTCCGTCCTCTTCCCGTCCGGAGTACATAATGGACTGCCCGCTGACCAATATGATCTCCCCTGACTGTGTCCATCTTGTTTCAGCCAAGCCCAGGACTAAGAGATTGTTGCGCACCATTTTGTTGGCAATTGTGGCAGCCTTGCCAGCCTGGAACATGGTTTGGATAATAGACAATAGACAATAGGTGCAGGAGTAGGCCATTCGGCCCTTCGAGCCAGCACCGCCAATCAATGTGATCATGGCTGATTATCCAAAAATCAGTACCCCATTCCTGCTTTCCCCCCCATATCCCTTGATTCCTTTAGCCCCTTAGCCCTAAATCTAACTCTCTCTTGAAAACATCCAGTGAATTGGCCTCCACTGCCTTCTGTGGCAGAAAATTCCACAGATTCACAGATCTCTGGATGAAATTTTTCCTCATCTCAGTCGTAAATAGCCGACCCCTTATTCTTATGCTGCCAACATAATTGTACTAAAAATAGAGTCAGTTTTCTTTTGAAGTAAGATGTTTTGAATGTTTGATTTTCATTTACATACAGGATTTTGGCACCTGAATAAGGTTGTGGTTTGTGAATAGTAGAGTCCGGGACAGCATGCAAAGTGGGTAGGACAAAACACATGTGATTAATTCTCGGCTTAATGGCATATATATATACACGCACACACACACACACGCACACAAATATATTATATATATATATCTTCAAGAATTCAGAGTCTTTCCTTTGAACATCACAGACACTATCAAGGTGTCCTATTTTAGGCCAACATAAACATTACAATTCGTCAGTATAAAAATTCTCATCTCTATATATATATATATATATATATATATATATAGTGCAAAAATATAATGTGTCGGAAGGAACTGCAGATGCTGGTTTACACTGAAGATTGACACAAAATGCTGGAGTAACTCAGAGGTCTGAAGAAGGTGTCTCGACCCAAAACGACACCTATTCCTTTTCTCCCGCTGAGTTACTCCAACATTTTGCATCTATCTGCAGCGAAAAACATACGTTTGAAAAAATATGAAAAGTGCCTGAAATAGCAACATTTAATTGTGGAGGAACGTGGGAGATCTTCGGGTTCAGAGGGACATTTTGAGATGAACTACAGGTAAAATAGACTGTACTAAAACGCAAATGAGTTTAGGGATTTGACTTACGAAATGAGCACTGTTGAATTTGCCGATGAATTTTTGACATCATGAGGGAATAGATAGAATAAATGCACAGAGTATTTTTTCACAGGGTAAAGGAATTAACCGGGATTTGGTTTAAGGTGAGAGGGGAAGGATTTGAGGGGCAACTTTTTCCATACAGAGGGTGTTGGAGAATGGAACGAGCTGCCAGAGGAAGTAGTTGAGGCAGGTACAATAACAACTTTTAAACGGCATTTAGACTGGTACATAGAGACATAGAAAATAGGTGCAGGAGGAGGCCATTCGGCCCTTCGAGCCAGCACCACCATTCATTGTGATCATGGCTGATCATCCCCTATCAATAACCCGTGCCTGCTATCTCCCCATATCCCTTGATTCCACTAGCCCCTAGAGCTCTATCTAACTCTCTCTTAAATCCATCCAGTGACTTGGCCTCCACTGCCCTCTGTGGCAGGGAATTCCATAAATTCACAACTCTCTGGGTGAAAACGTTTTTTCTCACCTCAGTCTTAAATGACCTCCCCTTTATTCTAAGACTGTGGCCCCCTTTAATCTAAGACTCACCCCACATTGGAAACATTTTTCCAGCATCTAGCTTGTCCAGTCCATGGTTGAGGACACGTGTAAAAGGGACTAGCGTAGATAGGGGCGTCTTGGTCGGCATGGATGAGATGGACTGATGGGCCTGTTTCTGTGCTTCATAATCTATGACTTCAATGAACATGTGTTTCAAGTATTTTGCTCAATACTTTGCTCCTAACAGAATGAACAGATAATAATCGTAAAAATTAATGATGATGTTACTCAGGCCGAGGACAATAGCCTAAAAAATTCCACAACATACATTTTACAAGAATGATCCCAGGAATGAGCAGTTTAAGAAAGAAGGTAAACAAAAATGCTGGAGGAACTCAGCGGGTGAGGCAGCATCTATGGAGAGAAGGAATAGGCGACGTTTCTGGTCGAGAAGAAGGGCCTCGACCCGAAACGTCGCCTATTCCTTCTCCACATAACCCCTGACACCCGTACTAATCAAGAATCCATCTATCTCTAATTTAAAAATATCCATTGACTTGGCCTCCACAGCCTTCTATGGCAAAGATTCCACAGGTTCACCACCCTCTGGCTAAAGGAATTCCTCCTCATCTACTTCTTGAAGGAACATCCTTTAATTCTGAGGCTATGACCTCTGGTCCTAGACTCTCCCCATAGTGGAGTCATTCTCTTCACATGAGAGGGTCCCCCCCCCCCCCTCTCATCCTACTAAACTCCAGCGAGAACAGGCCCAGTGCCATTAAACGCTCATCATATGTTAACCCACTCATTCCTGGGACCCTCTCCAGAGCCAGCACATCCTTCCTCAGATATGGTGCCCAGAATTGCTCACAATACACCAAATGTGGCCTGACCAGCGCCTTATAGATCCTCGACATTACATCCCTAAAGTACACTAAATGAAATTTAAATGACTCTTGAGCAGGGACATGGTCGGACAGGTTTGGAGGGATATCGGCCAAACGTGGGCAGGTGGGACAAGTGTAGATAGGGCATCTTGGTTGGCATGGACCAATTGTACTCTGTAACTCTACGAACATTAAGACTCGAGGGGTAAGGTGGAGAAGTTCAGAGCTGGAAGTGTGGGATGAATGGAGGAATTTTGCAGGAGTTTGTCTGAAGGCTTCAGTTTCTAACTGGCTGTAGCTCTTTCAGAATGTCAGGATTATCTGGGATTGTAAATTGTTGGGAGTTTTAGTTTAGTCTTAGTTCAGAGATGCAGTGTGGAAAACAGGCCCTTCAGCCCATCTAGTCTAAGACGACCGTCGATCCGTTCACAATAGTTCTACATTATCCCACTTTATTAACCATTCCCTAGGGGGTGATTTAACTTCATGATCAGTCGGTGCTAATCACCTTTGGTTAAAAGATCAAAGCCTCAAATCCCCTCCTCGTCACCAAAATCTAAAATGATCGATACTGTACTGTTGATGTCCTCCACTTCGAGAAGAAGTCCCGTCTGTCCCTTGTGGCCCTTGTGGCTAAAGGGATCAGGGGGTATGGAGAGAAAGCAGGTACAGGATCCTGAGTTGGATGATCAGCCATGATCATATTGAATGGCAGTGCAGGCTCGAAGGACTGAATGGCCTACTCCTGCACCTATTTTCTATGTTTCTATGTCCTATCAAAGATCCCAGGGCTCAGTTTCAAAATGCTTAATTAAGTGGTGATTAATCCAGCCAATATTTGATGCCTTATACCATATCACTAAGATTAGATTAGGTGATCATTATCTCATAGCTCTGTGTGTCAACTTGCTGCATGCAGTCTGACTGCCACATATCCCACACATCAGAGATTACACTTCAAAAATACTCAATTTACCATAGGCACTTGGGCAAATCTTGATCATGGCAGGTGCTATACAAATGCACATTTTTAACAGTGTCTGAAAGTTGTGAAAAATGGTTCTCCTGTTTGAAAGCAGGTCATTAAAAAGGGGCTTCCTTATGGGGCCTGTCCCACTTACATGATTTTTTTCGGCCGACTGCCGGCACCCGTCATAGTCGCAGCAGGTCGGTGAAAATTTTCAACACGTTGAAAATCCAGAAAAAGGTACGACTGTCATATGCTGAGAGAATGGAGCAGCTGGGCTTGTACACTCTGGAGTTTAGAAGGATGAGAGGGTATCTCATTGAAACATATAAGATTGTTAAGGGCTTGGACACGCTAGAGGCAGGAAACATGTTCCCGATGTTGGGGGAGTCCAGAACCAGGGGCCACACACAGTTTAAGAATAAGGAGTAAGCCATTTAGAACGGAGACGAGGAAACACTTTTTCTCACAGAGAGTGGTGAGTCTGTGGAATTCTCTGCCTTGGAGGGCGGTGGAGGCCGGTTCTCTTGATGCTTTCAAGAGAGAGCTAGATAAGGCTCTTAAAAATGGCGGAGTCAGGGGATATGGGGAGAAGGCAGGAACGGGGTACTGATTGGGGATGATCAGCCATGATCACATTGAATGGTGGTGCTGGCTCGAAGGGTCGAATGGCCTCCTCCTGCACCTATTGTCTATTGACTCTTTGGGTGACTACTCACGACCATACAGGCGTTACCCCGCGACATGTCCCCACGTGACGCCTGTAAGGCCGTGAGTAGTCGCCCAAAGAGTCGTACCTTTTTCTGGTCGCCGCTGGATTTTCAACGTGTTGAAATTTTTCGGCCACCTGCTGCGACTATGACGGGTGCCGGCAGTCGCTGAAAAACTTGCGTAAGTGGGACAGACCCTTTAGAGGTTTGTTGGATATTAAACACTTGAAAAAAAAATACGCCTTGGAAGCAGCTTAAAACTGCTGAAAGGAAATTTGAGAGAAAGTTTCTCTTCCACGTGGCAATGATCAGTTGGGTGAATTCCCAGCTAATGCAGACTAAAATCACAGGCGCGTTTAACACTCACTCAGCCAATTAGCTGCAGTCAGAGGGCTTCAGTACGACCAGTTAGCTATGCTTCTCAATATTTCTGTTGTGAGTGATCGACTTGCTGCTGTGAATGCTGGGGTTTATATAACAATTGCTTGAAATGGTTGTAAAATGCGGACGTTTTTATCTAGAATGCATAGAAGTAAAGAGGGGCAAAGGTCTGAAAAATAATTTAGTTTCATTTCTCTTTAAATTGCGATAAACTGCGTTTGCAACGGAAACCGCAGTAGGAACTAAATTTCCTGTTCCGTGGGTGTTTCAAAAAAAGGTCTTCCTTTGCGAGCAGGCATCAACTGAACTGGCCCTCTGCTCACTTCCCCAAAATGGTTCTCAAGAAGTGTGCATTTTCTTCCTTCAGTGACTTCTGACAACCCACTTCTGCTTCAGCGTGCAAGGATTGTGCAAAAAGAAAACTGATGGAATTTAATTTCCCGCTTTGCCTCAGAGATTCCTCCCGTTACTGTTCATGTTTTATCCTTCACCCGTTTAAACTCGATTGCAATGTCGAATATCACTGTACACGTATGTTAATATAACAACTATGGTATAACAAAGCACAATTAACCGATTGTAAGATGCAGCGTGGAAACAGGCCCTTTGGCCCACCGAGTCCACGCCCACCATCGATCACACTAGTGGTTCCACTTTCCCATCCACTCCCTACACACCTGGGGGAAACTTACAGAAGGCCAATTAACCTACAAACCCGCACGTCTTTGGGGTGTGGGAGGAAGCCGGAGCACCTGGAGGAAACCCATGTGGTCACAGGGAGGGGAGAACGTGCAAACTCCGCACAGACAGCACCCGAGGTCAGGATCGAACCTGGGGCTCTAGTGCTGTGTGGCAGCAGCTCCACCAGTTGTGCCACCGTGCTGCCATGGTGCCGCAGTGACCTGTTTGGTACACGACTAGGGTTTAAACTATCAGGTTACTTTTAGCTTCAGTGATAACGTTCGTGCCTAAACGCACAAGTCTCGGGTTGAATGCAACTCTGTCGACTGAGGTACATCAAGCAGATCGACTATTTACTGAAACACTATGAAATTCAATCAAGACTTTCTTCTCATGGGTGCAGTTTTCCTGCGTGGAATTCTCCTGTTACTACTCTTTTTTTGCCACCTATAAATCCAATTGTCTGGTTATTTATCCGATTATTGTTCGCGAGCTCGCTGCGATCATACACGCTGCCTTATCGTACATTACAGTAATGACAAGAGTTTAAAAAGATCTCCATTGGCTGCTGGCACTTCAGGAAGTCGAGATCTTTTGCAAGTTCTTTCTTTTACTTCCTGTTATAACAGACTGAACCCATGTTCCATCACGTTGCCAGGGGTGGGTGTATTTTAAAGTAGAAGAGTTTCACTTGGCAGGAAGACTCCATCTTGCTATTGAGGGAGTGCAGCGTAGGTTTACAAGGTTAATTCCCGGGATGGCAGGACTGTCGTATGCTGAGAGAATGGACTCAGCTGGGCTTGTACACTCTGGAGTTTAGAAGGTTGAGAGGCAATCTCATTGAAACATATAAGATTTTTAAGGGTTTGGACATGCTAGAGACAGGAAACATGTTCCCGATGTTGGGGGAGTCCAGAACTAGGGACCACAGTTTAAGAATAAGGGGTAAGCCATTTAGAACGGAGAAGGGGAAACACTTTTTCACACAGAGAGTTGTGAGTCTGTGGAATTCTCTGCCTCAGAGGGTGGTGGAGGCCGGTTCTCTGGACGCTTTCAAGAGAGAGCTAGATAGGGCTCTTAAAGATAGCGGAGTCAGGGGATATGGGGAGAAGGCAGGAACGGGGTACTGATTGGGGATGATCAGCCATGATCACATTGAATGGCGGTGCTAGCATGTCCAAACCCTTAATAATCTTATATGTTTCGATAAGAATCCCTCCCATCCTTCTAAACTCCAGAGTATACAAGTCCAGCCGCTCCATTCTCTCAGCATATGACAGTCCCGCCATCCCAGGAATTAGCCTTGTAAACCTACGCTGGGCTCCCTCAATAGCAAGAATGTCCTTCCTCAAATTAGGGGACCAAAACAGCACACAATTCATTGCCTTAGGGATCACCAGATGGTCCAATTTTGTGAGAATCCAGCATTGGGCAAGTCTAGATAGTGGCGAATGAGGCTGTGTTTACTCTTAAGGAGGAGATTGCCTGTAGCTTGGTGACATTTTCCATAGGTTTGAGATACTGGATTATAGTTTAGCTCCGTTTAGAGATACTGCGCTGAAACAGGCCCTTTGGCCCACTGATCCCCATACACAAGCACCAGCCCACACACACTGGAGACAATTTACATTCTCTACCACAGCCAATTAACTTTTCCTAACAATTCTCACAATTTACATTAACATTAACACTCATCTCTCCGTTGTCACCAGGAAGAAGGTACAGGAGCCTGAAATCTGTATCATCCAGGTTCAGGAACAGCTTCTTCCCCACAGCCATCAGGCTATTAAATACAACAGCAAACAAACTCTGAACAATAACAGTCTGTTATTACTATTGCACTTTATCTGTTTATTTATTGTATATATCTGGTCTAAGGTCTATAGACACACTGAAATGTATCTCCCGTTCTGGATTATGTTGACATATTGTGTTGTGCTGCAGCAAGTAAGAATGTCATTGTCCTATCTGGGACACATGACAATAAAACACTCTTGATTCTTGACTAGTCTCTTGACTCTTCACCTACAAACCTGCACGTCTTTGGAATGTGGGAGGAAACCCGAGCACCCGGAGCAAACCCACGTGGTCACGGAGAGAACGTACATACTCTGTACAGCCAGCACCCGTAGTGAGGGTCGAACTCGGGTCTCTGGCGCTGTGAGGTAGCGAATCTCCCACTGCGGCACCGAGCCAGTGGTACCGTGCATGGTAGTTAATGGCTGAGAACAGGTATAAAGACACAGTTTGGGGCACTTTGGTTGCCATGGCAGCGAGGGAGAGAAAAGGTCTCTCCTGCAGGGATTGAAGAAGAATGGAATGAGATCAGCGCCAGAGACCCATATAAATATGAAAACAGGCCCTTCGGCCCAACTGGTCCATGCTGACCAAGATGCTCCATCTGCACTAGGCCTACCAGCCTGCCTTTGGCCCATATCCTTCTAAACCTTTCCTATCTATGTCCCTGTCCAAGTGTCTTCCAAATATTGTGATAGTACCTGCCTTAACTACCTCCTCTAGCAGCTCATTCCATATACTCGCCACCCTATGTGTTGGAAACGTTGCCTCTCAGGTTCCTATTAAATCTTCCCCCTCTCATCTTAAACCTATGTCCTCCGTTTTTTTATTTCCCTACTCTGAGTAAAAGACTGTGCATTCACCCTATATATTCCCCTCACAATCTTATACACTTCTATAAGATCACCCCTCAGCCTCCATTGTTCCAAGGAATAATGTCCAAGGCTGCCCAACCTCTCCCTGTAGCTCAGGCCCTCGAGTCCTGGCAACATCCTCATAGATTAGTTTTAGTTTTAGAGATGCAGCATTGAAAGAAACCCATCGACCCGCTGAGTCCATGCCAACCAACAATCAACCAACACCAATTCTAACCTGCACACCAAGGACAATTTACAGAAGCCAATTAACCACAATCCTGCACGTCTTTGGAGTGTGGGAGGACAATAGACAATAGACAACAGGCGCAGGAGTAGGCCATTCGGTCCTTCGAGCCAGCACCGCCATTCAATGTGATCATGGCTGATCATCCCCAATCAGTACCCCGTTCCTGCCTTCTCCCCATATCCCCTGACTCCACTATTTTTAAGAGCCCTATCTAGCTCTCTCTTGAAAGCATCCAGAGAACCGGCCTCCACCGCCCTCTGAGGCAGAGAATTCCACACTCACCACTCTCTGTGAGAAAAAGTGTTTCCTCGTCTCCGTTCTAAATGGCTTACTCCTTATTCTTAAACTGTGTGGCCCCTGGTTCTGGACTCCCCCAACATAGGGAACATGTTTCCTGCCTCTAGCGTGTCCAAGCCCTTAACAATCTTATATGTTTCAATGAGATTACCTCTCATCCTTCTAAACTCCAGAGTGTACAAGCCCAGCCGCTCCATTCTCTCAGCATATGACAGTCCCGCCATCCCAGGAATTAACCTTGTAAACCTATGCTGCACTCCCTCAATAGCAAGAATGTCCTTCCTCAAATTAGGGGACTAAAACTGCACACAATACTCCAGATGTGGTCTCACTAGGGCTCTGTACAACTGCAGAAGGACCTCTTTGCTCCTATATTCGATTCCTTTTGTTATAAAGGCCAACATGCCATTCGCTTTCTTCACTGCCTGCTGTACCTGCATGCTTACTTTCATAGACTGATGTACAAGGACCCCCAGATCCCGTCGCACTTCCCCTTTTCCCAACTTGACGCCATTTGGATAGTAAACCGGAGCAGCTGGAGAAAAGCCACGCACACGGTCATGGGGAGAACGTACAGACTCAGCACAGACAGCGCCCCAGGTCAGGATCGAACCCGGGTCTCTGGCGCTGTGAGGCAGTAACTCTACCGTGCCGCAGGAATGGCAGATGCCCGAATGTGTTTGATGAAGGCTTAGTCGTACTTGGTCGTACTTGGTCGTACTTGGTCGTACTGTAGGGAATAAAGTGGAGAACGTACCAGGAGTTGCTACAGCAACAGCACCAACATAGACAGCAAGCGTTTGACCTGTGCCCGCCACCGGCTTGTGTGGTGGTGAAGTTCCCATTCTGCGACATCTGACGGCCCCTTCTCACGCTCAGACCTCGGCCACTGGAATGAGAGAGACACCGTTTGCAAGGCTCTCACATTGACACACACACACACACACACTCAACAACATTCCCTTCCCACGTACCTGGTGCGGGGAACAAAGCAGAAGCTCTGTGATTGCACGCAGAAGTGAACCTCCAAACATGGCACATTTTCTAACAATTTCTGCACCAAGGCACACGTCACACACCACCTACATCCGGCAGTGCTCTCCGCACAGTTTCCTGTGGCATCATATGACATCTTCTTCTTCACCCAGTACAACTACAGCCCTCTTATTTCTGCATGTTGTCTGCAGCTATTGCATTTAGAGGCATATATCGACAATAATCACCAGCTTACCAATAGAACAACGGAAACTGGTACAACAATATACATAGTTAAACCAGACGGTGGCATCCATTACCTTGCTTCAAGCAAGGCGCGAGACAAGCAGAAACTCTGAAGAAATTTAATGCGTATGTGCCTTTTGCAGTTTAGTTTCATTACTAACAGCAAGGAAGGAAGGCCCTTCGGCCCACCGAACCTACAACGGCATACTAACACTACTCTACACACACTAGGGACAATTTACTATTATACCAAGCCAATTATACCACAAACCTGTACGTTTTTGGAGCGTGGGAGGATACCGAAGATCTCAGAGAAAACCCACGCAGGTCACGGGGAGAACGTACAAACTCCGTACAGACAGCACCTGTAGTCAGGATCGAACCCGGGTCTCTGGCGCTGTGAGGCAGTAGCTCTACCTGCTGCACCACCGTGCCGCCTTTAACTGTACAGAGAGTGAAAGGGAATGTTGTACGCAGAAGATCTCGAATGGACTCAAATTGTGAAGGGTGACGTTTCGGGTCGAGACCCTTCTTCAGACCTGATGTCGACCCGAAACATCACCCATTCCTTCTCTCCAGAGATGCTGCTTGTCCCGCTGAGTTTCTCCAGTGTTTTGTGTCTATCCACTGAAACCTTTTCTGTCCAAATGTCTTTAAAATGTTGCACTTGTCTCAACTTACTCCTCTGGCAGTTCATTCCATACACCCACCACCCTCTGTGTGGGAAATGTTGCCCCTCAAGTTGTGATTATCTTTTTCCATTCTCATGTGGAACACTGTGCATTCACCCTGTCTATTCCCCTCCTGATCTCATACATCTCTATATGATCACCCCTCATCCTCAAGCGCTCCAAGGAATAAAGTCTCAAGGCCCTGTCCCACTATACGAGCTTACCCATGAGCTCTCCCGAGTTAAAAAAAAATCAAACTCGTGGTAAGCACGTAGAATGTACGTAGCGGGTACGTCGGAGCTCGGGGACGTCTCTTAGCGGCTCGTAACGCTAACGGCAGGTACTCGGGAAACGCGGTAAGCTCGTGACGTTTTTTCAACAGTGTGAAAAATGTCCACGAGAGCCCCGAGTACCTACGAGCGGCCATTACCGTCAATCTCCGAGTTCGAATCAGGGCAAACTCGGGAGAATGAACTCGTACGGTGAGACAGGGCCATGAGCCTGCCCAACTTCTCCATGTACTGTAGCTCAGCCCCTCGAGCCCTGGCAACATCCTCGTAAATCTTCTCTGTACTCTTTCCAGCTTAGCATCAGCCTTCCACACAATACTCCACACGTGGCCTCACTAACATCTTGTACAAGTGCCACATAACGTCTATACTCAATACTCTAACTGATGAAGGCCAATGTATCGCAATCACCCAATCTACCTGAGGGGACACTTACAAAGACCTATGTACCTGCAGTTTATTTCTCACTGCCGGCGTGACATCCACCATCTCAACTTTTCCACTCCAGTTCCCTACTCTAACCTCACCCCCTCTGAACATACGGCCCTCCGCTCACTCTGCAGCAACCGCGACCTTATAATCAAACCCGCCAACAGGGGGAGTGTCGCGGTAGTCTGGCGCGCTGACCTCTACCAGGCTGAGGCCAGGCGACAACTCTCAGACACCTCCTCCTACTTCTCCCTGGACCACGACCCCACAGACGAGCACCAGGCCTTTATCTCAAACACCATTTCTAATTTCATCACTTCTGGATGTTCCTTCCGACACGTTCCCACCGGAGACGAGGAAACACTTTTTCTCACAGAGAGTTGTGAGTCTGTGGAATTCTCTGCCTCAGAGGGCGGTGGAGGCCGGTTCTCTGGATACTTTCAAGAGAGAGCTAGATAGGGCTCTTAAAGATAGCGGAGTCAGGAGATATGGGGAGAAGGCAGGAACGAGGTACTGATTGTGGATGATCAGCCATGATCACATTGAATGTCGGTGCTGGCTCGAAGGGCCGAATGGCCTACTCCTGTACTTATTGTCTATTGTCTATTCCCTCTAAACTTTTCTTATCCATGTACTTGTCCAAGTGTCTATTAAATGCTGCTCTGGTACGCACCTCATCTATCTCCTCCTCAACTATACCAACCTCCTTTCTTTTCCTTTCCACAATAGGCACATGAACTTTATCTGCTCGATGAGGATGTAGTGGAATTTACTGAGTGTTACCACTAAGTGTAGATAGATACAAAGTGCCGGAGTAACTCAGCGGAACAGGCAGCATCTCTGGAGAGGAGGATTGGGTGACGATTTGAGTCGAGACCCTTCTTCAGTCCCTTCCCGAAAACGCCACCCATTCCTTCTCTCACTGATGGGGACGAGTCAGAGTATAGAAGTGAGATCGACCGATTGACCAAATGGTGCCAGCACAATAACCTGGCTCTCAACACCAGCAAAACCAAGAAACTGATTGTGGACTTTGGAAAGGGTAGGATGGGGGTCCCACAGTCCCGTTTATATCAACGTGTCGATGGTGGAAAGGGTCAAGAACATCAAATGCCTGGGCGTGCATATTTCCGAAGATCTCTCCTGGTCCCAGAACACTGATGCAATTATAAAGAAAGCACATCAGCGCCTCTACTTCCTGAGAAGATTACGGAGAGTCGGTTTGTCAAGGAGGACTCTCTCGAACTTCTACAGGTGCACAGTAGAGAGCATGCTGACCGGTTGCATCATGGCTTGGTTCGGCAACTTGAGCGTCCAGGAGTGGAAAAGGCTGCAAAAAATTGTAAACACTGCCCAGTCCATCATCGGCTCTGACCTCCCC
The DNA here is from genome assembly GCF_010909765.2 of Amblyraja radiata. Lineage (NCBI taxonomy): Eukaryota > Metazoa > Chordata > Chondrichthyes > Rajiformes > Rajidae > Amblyraja > Amblyraja radiata. The sequence continues at coordinate 3,026,414 of NC_045978.1, forward strand.
ACCATCGAGGGGATCTATCGCAGTCGCTGCCTCAAAACGGCTGGCAGCATCATCAAGGACCCACACCATCCTGGCCACACACTCATCTCCCTGCTACCTTCAGGTAGAAGGTACAGGAGCCTGAAATCTGCAACATCCAGGTTCAGGAAAAGCTTCTTCCCCACAGCCATCAGGCTATTAAACACAACTTCAAACAAACTATGAACTATAACAGCCTATTGCACTTTATCTGTGTATATAATATATTCTTTGGTATATGGTCACACTGATCTGATCTGATCTGTATTTATGCCGAAAATATTCTGTTGTGCTGCAGCAAAGCAAGAATTTCATTGTCCTATCTGGGACACATGACAATAAACTCTCTTGGCTTGACTATCTTTCAAGCAATCATCCCATCAGATCCACACACACGCACACACACACACACACACACGCACACGCACACGCACACGCGCACACACACACACACACACACACACACACACACACACACACACACACACACACACACACACACACAGCCTGTCGCACTTGGCGATTTTTTAGACGACTGCTGGCATCATTGACTGACGTATCAGGTCATCGAAAAAGTCGCTGCGTGACGCGGCATGATGACGTACGACGCGCGGTGTTTTTACGATTCCCGCAACATTTTTTTTGAGTGTCCAGCATCATTCGCCGCTGGATTTTGAAATGTTTTAAATGTTTTTTGTCACCGCAAAAAAATCGCCAGGTGGGACAGGCCCTTTGGTCTGAGCCTCACACACACTTCCTCTTCTGCACTCGGCCAGACGTACAACATATCTCAAACATATCGTCACAAGCACGTCCTTATCTCCTGGGAGAGTAGATGACACATAGGTGGTATTAGCGGTAGTGGGCCCGCAAGGGGGATGTGTGTCAGACGTCTTGGTAAACAGGCGGGGGAGAAGACGGGTGATTATCTCTCCAGCCATCACTGAGTCTGTGACCAGCGGCAATGTAGAAATGATTGAAAATGATAACATGGACAAACCTCATCCTGTTCGTTACTCTCTGCTTTCCTCTTATCTACAGACTGTGTGAAGGGACTTTAAGAGTTGTTGCATCTCCTGCGGTTGCAGGGGATAGTACTCGGGGAGGGGGTGGTTTGGGTGGGAAGGGACAAATTGGCCAGGGAGTTACGGAGGGAAGGGGTGCTGATATGGCGCGGAAACAGGGCCATCGGTCGACGCCAGCCAGGGATCCCCGCACATTAACGCTGTCCCACGCACGTACTAGGGACAATTTACACGTACACCAAGCCAATTAACCTGCAAACCTGTACGTCTTTGGAGTGTGGGAGGAAACCGAAGATCTCGGAGAAAACTCATGCAGGTCACGGGGAGAACGTACAAACTCTGTAAAGACAGCACCCATTGTCTTTACATTGAATTGAATACCTTTATTTGTCATTCAGACCTTTCAGATACACATCAGCCGGTCTCCTCTCCATCCACAAGTCCAACCTCCGCAGTTTTGGGGACAGAGCCTTCTCCAGGGCAGCTCCCAGGGTCTGGAACTCCCTCCCCTAACTGATCCGCAATTCCGTGTCCCTCACCATCTTCCAGTCCCGCCTCAAGACCCATCTCTTCACCTCTGCCTATCCTTAGCCCCACGTCCCCCTCCCTTTTCATCTGTGCTTGGATTGCCTCATATTGTGTTTTGAATTGAATTCTGTCTTTAATTTGTGTACTAGTCATGTCTCTACTATTTATTTCATTCCCCTTACATGTTTTTCCTCTACTTGCTAAATTTTTGTAAGGTGTCCTTGAGACTCTTGAAAGGCGCCCATAAATAAAATTTATTATTATTATTATTATTATTGTCGGGATTGAACCCGTGTCCCCGGTGCTGCAAGCGCTGTTAAGGGCCTGTCCCACTTGGCCGTCATTTACGCGACAGGCCAGTAGTGACTGACGTGCAACGGTCGCGCGCGTCTTCATGCGCCCGCACAGCCGTCTGGAGCGCGTGACGTTATTTGAAGAGACATGAAATGCTGGAGTAACTCAGCGGGACCAGCAGCATCTCTGGAGAGAAGGAATGGATGACGTTTCGGATCAAGACTCTTCTTCAGTCTGAAGAAACATCGGCCATTGCTTCTCTCCAGTGACACTGCCGGTCCCGCTGAGTTACTCCAGCATTTTGTGTCTGTCTTCAATCGTCTTGGCCCCGCTCTGGGAGTAGGAGTGGGGGGCGGATCCGGACCCGCAATGGCCGTGAGCCCCAGGCCGAGCTCGGCGATCGTTTGCCTGCTTCTGCTGCTGTTGGAGGTGAGACGTTGCTCCGCGCCAGGGTCTTGGGCCTGTCCCACTTTGGCCGTCAGTTACGCCACAGGCCGGTGGCGGGCGAAGGTTTCGTGCAGGATGAAGTTCACACTCCTCCACGCCACTCCATGCACCTGTCCCGCGCTACCCACACGCTACCCACGCGCTAGCAGGCCGCGTAAATGGCGTGCGAATGACGGCCAAGTGGGACAGGCCCTTAAGGCAGCAACTCTACCGCTGCACCACCGTGACTGCCTTTGTAATACTTGGGAGCTCCAGCAGTAGAAGGGCCTGAGATCTACAGTGATATGGAGGCGAGAATAGGTAGTGTATGACATGGATATATGATTGAAAACACATTTCTGGGTTATGGAAACACAAGGAACTGCTGATCTGGAATCTCGCATCAAACACAAAGTGCTGGAGTAATTCACACGGCACCTGGAGGAACCGCGCATCATATTCTGCTTACAACTCAATGGTCTGAAGCAGGGTCTCGACACGAAACGTCTCCAGAGATACTGCCTGTCCCGCTGAGTTACTCCAGCTTTTTTGTGTCTATCAATGGTATGAACATTGAATTCTCCAATTTTAGGGAACAACCCCCTTTTCCTCCGCCCACACGTTCCATTGGCCCAGCTACAGAGTGTAATCATTTCTCCCACTTTCCCACCCAATTTCCCACCCCTCTCCCCCAACACCCTGGTCTCCTTCCACCCATATCCTGCATGTCACACCTCTTCTCTCCTTACAATAGACAATAGACAATAGGTGCAGGAGTAGGCCATTCCTTGTGAACCTACGCCGCACTTCCTCAATAACAAGAATGTCCTTCCTCAAATTAGGGGACCAAAACTGCACACAATACTCCAGGTGTGGTCACACTAGGGCTCTGTACAACTGCAGAAGGACCTTTTCGCACCTGTACTCAACTCCTCTTGTTATGATGGCCAACATGCCATTCGCTTTCTTCACTGCCTGCTGTACCTGCATGCGTACTTTCATTACCACACCCTGTCGTTTCCTGTTCACCTCCAGCCTATGCCACCTCCCCCCTCCCCCCTCACTTGCCAGACTTTGTCCCACCCTCACCTCTCTTTTCCAGCTTTCTCCTCACCTACTCCAGTCTGAAGAAGGGTCCCAACCTAAAGCGTCACCTTCCCATTCCCTCCACAGATGCTGCCTAACTTGTGAGTTCCTCCAGCACTTCGTGTTTTAGCACAGAGTTTTATGTGGTATCGGGTTATAAGGTCATAAGGACTAGGAGTAAAATTAGGCCATTCGGCCCATCAAATCTACTCCCACTCTCAATCATGACTGATCTATCTCTCCCTTCTAACCCCATTCTGCTGCCTTCTCCTCATAACCTCTGGCACCACAGTACTAATCAAGAATCTATCAATCTTTCTCTCTCCAGAACCAGGGGCCACAGTTTAAGAATAAGGGGTAAGCCATTTAGAACGGAGACGAGGAAACACTTTTTCGCATAGAGAGTGGTGAGTCTGTGGAATTCTCTGCCTCAGAGGGCGGTGGAGGCAGGTTCTCTGGATGCTTTCAAGAGAGAGCTAGATAGGGCTCTTAAAGATAGCGGAGTCAGGGGATGTGGGGAGAAAGCAGGAACGGGGTACTGATTGGGGATGATCAGCCATGATCACATTGAATGACGGTGCTGGCTCGAAGGGCCGAACGGCCTAATCCTGCACCTATTGTCTATTGTCTATTGCCTTAAAAATATCCACTGATATTTGTGGAGAGTGCAGTGTGTTTTCAGACAGTTGGCAGGGAGAATTATGTAACCTGTAGCTCCAGACCTGGGTCTGATGAGCTGCTTTAGTTGGAGGGTGTTTCTGCTCAACCAATATTTCATGTCAGTTGAGCTGTTTGGAAACAGTGGTCAGAGTCTGTGGTGATGCAGTAAAGCTGGGTGGCTGCAACATGCATGTGGAAACTAGGGCTGATTGAAAGAAGCAGCATGGAAATAGGCCCTTCGGCCCGACCATCGATCACCCGCTCACACTGTTATCCCAATTTCGCATTCACTACCTTCACAACTAACCTACAAACCCGCACGTCTTTGGGACGTGGAAAGAAACCGCAGCACCTGGAGGAAACCCACGCAGTCACAGCGAGAACGTGCAGACTCCACACAGGCAGCACCCCGGGTCAGGATCAGCTGCACCACTGTGCCACCCAAAGGTATCATTGAATGAAGCTGTTAATAGAACGCCCATATAAAAACAAGAAGGTCTTGATAGATGCTGGGAGTATCTGAGCTAATGGTATGCTCGCAGGAAGAACAAAAAGCTATTGGTTATTTTTTGGCTGCAACTGGAGCCACTGATTCATCGCTTCGGAGATCCAGGTTCAATCCTGACCTCGGATGCTGTCTGCGTGGAGTCCACACCTTCTCCCTGTGACCAAGTGAGTTTCCAATAGGTATTTTCCTGCCCCATCCAGAGACATGCGCAGATAGGCACAAAATGCTGGAGTACCTCAGCGGGAACGGCAGCATCTCTGGAGAGAAGGAATGGGTGATGTTTCGGGTCCAGACCCTTCTTCAGACTGAAGTCAGGGGAGAGGGAGATACAGAGATAACAATGATCTATTCTACTTCCCCCCCCCCCCTGATCTCCATCCCCTTTATCTCATTTTCACACTTTACACTTCCTTATCTCTGTATCCAGCATTTTGTGCCTATCTTCGGTTTAAACCAGCATCTGCAGTTCCTTCCTATCTAAGACATGCAAGTTGGTCCGTTAATTAAATCGATAAACTGCTCCTCGTGTGTAGTTGAGTGAGTACAATCTGGGAGAATTGATGGGAATGTGGGGAGATTAAAACATGGGATTAATATAGGATTAGTGTACATGGTCAGTGGGCCGAAGGGCCTGTTTCAGTGCTACATCTCTGTATCACCCTATGACTCTATGGTGCATGACACAAAAACATATTTTACCATTTCTGCATTTTAATATGAATACAATAAAAGTTGATATCATTATGATTTGATTTAGGAAAGCGAGTGTCGTGTCAGTTTTTTATGTGAGACAAAACGCATTGAATTACAATATGAAACTAAAACAGGAGAAATGCAAGAGCTAGATCGTTACACATCAGTAATCAGCAGCTGCATGGAATTGCTGTCAGAAAAACTAGAATTATGTGACTCGCACAGATATTTGTCAAGAATAATTAAGAGGTACGAGCCAAATGATGGGAATATCAATAACCGTCAAGAAACAGCAGGTGACGTTGGAGCAAGGAAGATACACACACACAAAATGCCAGAGTAACTCAGCGGGACAGGCAGCATCTCTGGAGAGAAGGAATGGAGTGATTCTGTCCGATTCACCTCTACCCCATTGCGGACATTGGACCTTGTCTATGGAATCGACGCACTACAATGCTGAGAACTATATTCTGCACTCCACATCTTTCTCACGCAGTCACGGTGGCGCAGCGAATGCAGCGCCGGAGACCCGGGTTCGATCCCGACTACAGCTGCTGTCTGTACGGAGTTTGTACGTTCTCCCCGTGATCTGCGTGGGTTTTCCGCGTGCAGGTTTGCAGGTTAATTGGCTTGGTAAACGTAAAAACTGTCCCTAGCGGGTGTAGGATAGTGTTAATGTGCGGGGATCGCTGGTCAGGGCGGACCCGGTGGGCCGAAGGGTCTGTTTCCGTGCTGTATATCTAAAAAAAAAATTTTCTCCATCTATTGTACTGGAGTTTGACTTGAATGTATGGTAGCTGTCAGTCTGAAGAAAGGTCTTGACCCTAAATGTCACCCATTACTTCTCTCCAGAGACGCTGCCTGTCCCGCTGAGTTACTCCAGCATTTTGTGTCTTTCTTCGATTTAAATCAGCATCTGCAGTTCTTTCCTACACGTTGATGCAAGGAATATGAATAAGAAAAGCAGTTATTGTGGAGAAGAGGTGCATGATATTCGAGCAATGGGGCATTTGAACAAGAACATGTGATGAATCTTCAAAGAAGCAAAGATTACCATCGAGGGGACAGCTTCAAATAATTGAAGTGCGGAGCTAAATTATTCTGAGTAAATCACCAAAAAAGATCGTAGTGTGGTGAATCGCAGGAGTACATTGATAAGATCAATGAAATGCCCGATCTGAATCAGATCTGTGAGAAAATTGTCCAATTCAATGGATTCCCTGTAAATGCTAATTCTCCGGGGGCTACTGTGAAAGTGGTGTGAGTCGCGAAGAAAAAAACCCAAACCTCATGAAAAATGCTTCCAAAAATGAATTAATTTTAAAAGAAGTGAATATTGAATAAGTTGCTGGAATAAGTGAAAGGAAGTGGCCGATTCGGAAATCCTAGCTGCGGAGGGTGTTCCCCGTACCGATGCCGGAGCTCCGATCATCCCGGCGAGAGGGCCTGTAACATCGGGCTGCCCTTAGCGGCGACTGCGGAGGGCCCAAAAGGCCCCGACCACTTTATTGCCTTCCCACACAGTGGGGAGTGGGAGGTACATAGAAAAGGAACTGTATAGATAAGGAAGTGAAAGGTGTGAAAACAGGATAAAGGGAATGGAGATCAAGAAAAATGTAGAATAGATCATTGTTAGTTGGGAGAAGGTAATAACAAAGAAATGTTGATTCCGCTGTGTGGGGATGTTCATGTTAAACTCTATCATGCATTGTGTTCGTTTTTATTCGTGTGGCTGCATGGTAACTCAAATCTCACTGTACCAACTGGTGCATGTGACAATAAATGTCTCTTGAACTCTTGAACTCTTGAAAATGTGGAAATATATTTTCTTTGATTGCAGAGGCGTTATAACATAATGGAAACCTTTCTTATTGTTGCACAGCGGGTCATGGCAGCATCTCTGGAGAACATGGATGGGTGACGTTTCAGGTCAGGACCCTTCTTCCGCAGATCCGAAACGTCACCTATTCATGTTCTCCATAGATGCTGCCTGACCCGCTGAGTTACTCCAGCACTCTGTGAAACGTCACCTATCCATGTTCTCCACAGATGCTGCCTGACCCACGGAGCTAAGGAAATAGGCAACGTTTCGGGCCGAAATCCTTCTGGAAATAGGCAAAGTTGCCTATTTCCTTCGCTCCATAGATGCTGCCTGACCCGCTGAGTTACTCCCAGCACTCTGTGAAACGTCACCTATCCATGTTCTCCACAGATGCTGCCTGACTCGCTGAGTTACTCCAGCACTCTGTAGTTCCACACCTGCAGTTCCTGGCGTCTCCTTTCTTTGATCTCATGTGCCCAGTGAGTCCAAAGAAACACCACTCAAAAATGTTGGTAAAACACCAGACTGTTGTATCTTTTGAGAACATTTATTTTTTGACATTTTTTATAAAGATGAGTGAAATTGCTCCTTTACAGTTAGATAATGAGATATTAATACACAGGAAATTGTCTTGGTGAGACTGCTCTATAAAACAGCCGTGAAGTATTTTGATAACAGGCGCATGATGGAAATTGTTGAGAAAATATTTGTGTTGTGAAAGCGAAATACTGTGAAAATCTAAAATTAAAAAATAGCTGATAGTGCGAATGCTTGACAGATCTAGCAGGCAGGAAAGATCACACACCTGTCACTGCTCCCCAGACTGTTTGAACTGACTTGTGACCCTCTGGCAGGCACTTGCTGGATGAAGGTGAAAGGGGCAAAGGTTAAAAGAGATGTGCGGGGCAACTTTTATTTTTACACAAAGGATGGTGAGTGCCTGGCGGTGGTGGTTGATCTGAATGGTGGCCGATTAGGAAAAGGGGAGATGCAACGAGACCTGGGTGTCATGGTACACCAGTCATTGAAAGTAGGCATGCAGGTGCAGCAGGCAGTGAAGAAAGCGAATGGTATGTTAGCATTCATAGCAAAAGGATTTGAGTATAGGAGCAGGGAGGTTCTACTGCAGTTGTACAGGGTCTTGGTGAGACCACACCTGGAGTATTGTGTACAGTTTTGGTCTCCAAATCTGAGGAAGGACATTCTTGCCATAGAGGGAGTGCAGAGAAGATTCACCAGACTGATTCCTAGGATGTCAGGACTTTCATATGAAGAAAGACTGGATGGTACTCGCTAGAATTTAGAAGATTGAGGGGGGTTCTTATAGAAACTTATAAAATTCTTAAGGGGTTGGACAGGCTAGATGCAGGACAAGGGGTCACAGTTTAAGGATAAGGGGGAATTCCTTTAGGACCGAGATGAGGAAAACATTTTTCACTCAGAGAGTGGTGAATCTCTGGAATTCTCTGCCACAGAAGGTAGTTGAGGCCAGTTCATTGGCTATATTTAAGAGGGAGTTAGATGTGGCCCTTGTGGCTAAAGGGATCAGGGGGTATGGAGAGAAGGCAGGTACAGGATACTGAGTTGAATGATCAGCCATGATCATATTGAATGGCGGTGCAGGCTCGAAGGGCCGAATGGCCTACTCCTGCACCTATTTTCTATGGTTCTATGTTTGAGACAGCTACGATAGTGACATTGAAGAGACTTCTGGATAGGCACAAGGATATGGAGGTGCCTCACATGTTACACATGGGTTGCGTTCGTGTAAAGCAGCATGCATTCCACAAACATGTAAATTAAACATATGTGCGTTTAAGCTGGTGCACGGAGGAACTGCAGATGCTGGGTTTAAATCGAAGATAGACACAAAATGCTGGAGTAACTCAGCGGGTCAGGCAGCATCTCTGGAGAGAAGGAATGAGTGACGTTTCGGGTCGAGACTCTTCTTCAGGCTGATGTCAGGGGAGTGGGAGGTACATAGATCTTCTTGTGTATGGCGTGCACAGCCTAAAGTTGTAGGTCAACTTGTTCTATTTGATCTTATTTGATTGTGCACGCCGGGTTGATTGCATTCGTCGAAACAGGGCGGACCACGTGAAGGTTGCAATCTCCCACCCCAAGGTACATAGATAACCAAGTGAGTTCATTGTCATGTGTCCCTGTATAGGACAATGAAATTCTTGCTTTGCTTAAGCACACAGAAAATAGTAGGCATTTACTACAAAACAGATAAATGTGTCCATATACCATGATATAAATATATACACACATGAATAAATAAACTGGTAAAGTGCAAATAACAGAAAGTGGTTATTAATAATCAGAGTTTTGTCCGAGCCAGGTTTAATAGCCTGATGGCTGTGGGGAAGTAGCTATTCCTGAACCTGGTTGTTGCAGTCTTCAGGCTCCTGTACCTTCTACCTGAAGGTAGCAGGGAGATGAGTGTGTGGCCAGGATGGTGTGGGTCTTTGATGATACTGCCAGCCTTTTTGAGGCAGCGACTGCGATATAACTAAGGAAGTGTAAGATGTGAAAACTGGACAAAGGGAATGTAAATTGTAAATTGTCCCTAGTGTGTAAGATAGTGCGAGTGTACGGGGATCGCTTGACTGAACAATATCATGTTATGACAATTTGCTGAGTATTTGTTTGCCAATGACATTTCTCAACATAACTGTGTCAAACTTACATGAGATCAAAGTGTGATGTGCTGTGGTTACTTTAGCTTCTGTCAGCTGCTTTACATGGATAGTACCGGATCAACAACCCACTTTAGTGTTTAAGTTTAGTTTAGAGATATAGATATAGATGTTTTAGCTTGGTTTAGACACAGTCCACTTTGGCCCACCAAGTCCGCACCGACCAGCGATCCCAGCACATTAACACTATCTTACACATACTAGGGACAATTTACCCATACACTAAGCCTATTAACCTACAAACATGTACGTCTTTGGAGTGTGGGTGGAAACCGAAGATCTCGCAGAAAACCCACGCAGGTCACGTGGGAGGACGTACAAACTCCGTACAGACAGCACCCGTAGTCGGGATCGAACCCGGGTCTCTGGCGCTGCAAGCGCTGTAAGGCAGCAACTCTACCGCTGCCCCACCGTGCCGTTCTTCTTTTACTTCCCAATTCCCAAATCTAAAGCAATATTGGCAGGAAGGCAAACTGCTCATGTGATTTTCATGCTCATGTTTCTCCTCGACCTCAGGGTAAAAATCTGGGATTATCCAAGAAAAAGAAAGGACGAGGCTGTTAAGGGGTTGGACAGGCTAGACGCAGGAAGATTGTTCCCGATGTTGGGGAAGTCCAGAACAAGGGGTCACAGTTTGAGGATAAGGGGGAAATCTTTTAGGACCGAGATGAGAAAAACATTTTTCACACAGAGAGTGGTGAATCTCTGGAATTCTCTGCCGCAGAAGGTAGTTGAGGCCACAGTTCATTGGCTATATTTAAGAGGGAGTTAGCTGTGGCCCTTGTGGCTAAAGGTATCAGGGGGTATGGAGAGAAGGCAGGTACAGGATACTGAGTTGGATGATCAGCCATGATCATATTGAATGGCGGTGCAGGCTTGAAGGGCCGAATGGCCTACTCCTGCACCTATTTTCTATGTTTCTATATTTCTATGTTAGGTCTGGCAGGGTCTCGCAGGTCTGTTCTCTGCCCTGCATGTCTTTAACACATCTCTGCCTTTTCCTTTATTCCCCCCCTCCCCGACATCAGTCTGAGAAGGGTCTCGACCCGAAACGTCGCCTATTTCTTCTCCCCATAGATGCTGCCTCACCCGCCGAGTTCCACCAGTGTTTTTGTTTGCCTTCTGCAGTTTTTGTTTGGTTGCATTCGAGATCATTATCTGAGCACTTGGCAACAAGTTCAGGAAACAAGCGGCTGCTGCATTTTCCTACCCCTACACTTATTTGCATGCACCTTTGCTGCGTGAATTTCCCTCTGCAAACTTCTCTGAATAAGTTGCGTGCATGTGCATGTGAAAATGTACCTTCACAACAACAGCGACAAATGAGCAAATAAATAGTCTTCTTGAGGATGCAACAAGTAGGATAGATAAAGTGAACCAGTGTGTGTAGTTATGTATGGATTGCTAACAAATAATTCACAAGGCTTTTCCACACAAAATGTACATACAAACATATTAACAGTAAAGTTAGGTCTCGTCAGGTAGACAAAGGCGCTGGAGAAACTCAGCGGGTGCAGCAGCATCTATGGAGCGAAGGAAATAGGCAACGTTTCGGGACATAACCCAAAGGAAATAGGCAACGTTTCGGGCCGAAACCCAAAGGGTTTCGGCCCGAAACGTTACCTATTTCCTTCGCTCCATAGATGCTGCTGCACCCGCTGAGTTTCTCCAGCACCTTTGTCTACCTGACGAGACCTAACTTTACTGTTAATATGTTTGTATGTACATTTTGTGTGGAAAAGCCTTGTGAATTATTTGTTAACGTTGCCTATTTCCTTTGGGTTTCGTCCCGAAACGTTGCCTATTTCCTTCGCTCCATAGATGCTGCTGCACCCGCTGAGTTTCTCCAGCACTTTTGTCTACCTTCGATTTTCCAGCATCTGCAGTTCCTTCTTAAACACTTAGGTCTCGTCAGGTTTGGTTGACCAATAGTTAGGAAACAGAGTGAGTGTGAACAGGTTTGTCTCAGTTCGGGCTTGTGTTTCCGGTAGAGTCTCACAGGTCTTTGGAATGTGGGAGCAAACCAGGGCGCCCGGAGGAAACCCACGGGGTCACAGGGAGAACGTGCAAACTCCACACACAGACAGCACCCGTAGTCAGGATCGAACCCAGGTGAAGTCTGCGCGGAGTTTGCACGTTCAACCCCGTGACCGCGTGGGTTTCCTCTGGGTGCTCGGGTTTCCTTCCACATCCCAAAGATGTGTAAGCTTTGCAGGCTAATTGGCCTCTGTAAATTGCCTCTAATATTTAGCGAGTGGATGAGAAAGTAGGATAAGATAGAACTAGTGTAGGCGGGTGATCAATGGGCAGCATGGACTCGGTGGGCCGAATGGCCTGCTTCTTTGCTCCATCTCAAAACTTAACTAAACGTACCAGCCCTTCACACCCGCTAACTTATTTAACGTGCGTTTATGCGTGTTTGTGTGTGTGTGTGTGTGTGTGTGTGAGAAAACTAGTCTAAGCAAATAAATCTTATCTTTCCTCATAACGTCATTCCGTGTCGGCAAAACACGCGGGGATGTGGTATAATCTGAATGAGATCTTGGCCGATTACAAAAACACATCAAAAAGGAGGAGTTTTTTTTTGACTATCAACCTTCAGTTTAGATTGAACAGAAAACATTTCTTAATCTAATATTCATTAAGATATAAAGACATGGTGTCATTTGAAATATCAATGTTATGTCATATTACACCAGCACAATGCTTTTTGTATGTTACATGTTAAACAAAAAAATCCTGCTTACAGTGCAAATCTTACTTTATGTTCATATAATTGTAATACTTCCAGGTTATTTAAAAAAACATTAGACCAAGGGGGACCCGTAGGGTCTCGTCCCCTCAACACGTGATTGCGGGAGGGGGTAGATCGGCCTGCGGCGTCACACACATACTAACCACCCCCCCCCCCCACACACACACACTAACCACCCCCCACACACACACACACTAACCACCCCCCCACACACACACACTAACTACCCCCTCCCCCATACACACACACTAACCACCCCCCTTGATATTATATTAATATTATTCATTCGCTCCTTTTACCCCATCCCCTGCCCCATCCACTCACACATAGCCCCCAACTCGCAGGCACGTCTAGAGAGGGAGAGGTAAGTGGGGATAGAGAGAGAGAGGGCAGAGAAAGAGGGGGCAGAGACAGGGAGAGAGGGGCAGAGACAGAGAGAGAGGGGTATGGATAGTCCTTGGAGAGGGAACACGCGGTGTCCACGGGAACTTTGGAGGCCTTCCGTGGGCGCTGGTCACCCCGTGGGGTTGAGAGTATTGTAAACAATGAATGCACTGTTGTGCTATAATGATTATTTGTTATATTGTAATTTCTGATTATGTTTTGATGTGTTATATCATATGATTGTGTCGAATAAAGTTTTTGAAAAGGAAAAAAAAAAAGGGTATGAATAGGAAGGATTTAAAAGGCTTTTGTGCCAAATGCAAGTATATGGGACATTGCCCAGCATGCCAACTTAGTCAGCATTGACAAAGTGGGCCGAAGGGTCTGTTTCTGTGCTGTATAGTTTTATGGCTGTGTGAAGCGTCTCGACCCGAAACGTCACCTATTTCTTTTCCCCAGAGATGCTGCCTGACCCGCTGAGTTACTCCAGCGTCTATCTGTAGTCTCATGGATTCATTGGAAATATGGAAAGTGGTGGATTTGGCTGTTTCTGAACTTGATGACTGCTGTTCCTGTGCTAAACAAGAAAAATACCTAACCGTGGCTTTGCCTTGGAGACAGTTTGCTAATTCATTCACCAGCTTCTACAAAGGAAACCGCTAAGGTTGCACTGAGTTTATCCTCCGGAGTTTCGGCACTGCTGTGCTGCACACACACAAATAGGCAAATGTTTTGTACCAAGTGAATTAATATTTCTGAATACTGTAATATGTTACTGCAATCTTAAACTGATCCAATTCTTTTTAAAATCTCAACATCTATTATTGATGGAAAGAAACAGCATGGAAACAGCCCCCTCGACCTATCTCTCCATCCTAACCCCATTCTCCTGTCCTCTACCCATAACCCTTGACACCTAATCACAAATTTGTCTATCTCTGCCTTAAAAATATCCACTGACTTGACCTCCACAGCCTTCTGTGGCAAAGAATTCCACAGATTCACCACCCTCTGACTAAAGAAATTCAATAGACAATAGGTGCAGGAGTAGGCCATTCGGCCCCACGAGCCAGCACCGCCATTCAATGTGATCATGGCTGATCATCCACAATCAGTACCCCGTTCCTGCCTTCTCCCCATATCCCCTGACTCCGCTATCTTTAAGAGCTCTGTCTAGCTCTCTCTTGAAAGCATCCATAGAACCTGCCTACACCGCCCTCCGAGGCAGAGAATTCCACACTCACAACTCTCTGTGTGAAAAAATTCCTCCTCATCTCCTTCCTAAAGGATCATCCTTTAATTCTGAGGCTGTGACCTCTGGTCCTAGACATCCACTAGTGGAAACATCCTCTCCACATCCACTCTATCCAAGCTAACAGACCATTTGCCTGGGGTCTGAAGAAGGGTCCCGACCTGAAACGCCACCCATTCCTTTTCTCCAGAGATGCTGCCTGACCCACTGAGTTACTGCAGCCCGTTGTGTCTATCTTCGGTGTAAACTAGCATCTGTAATTCCATCCGACACCGTTTGCCTTCCCGAGCGCTCACTGTGCATGAGCGATGGCTTTCAGTAATGTGCGCATCTCAGCGTTAAAAAGTGGCAATTAAAACAGCTGAAAGGATGATTGATAAAAGGTTCAGTGCCACGATCCCAGGGCAAGCAGAGAGAGAACATCATTGCAGTTTTGATGCTAACTTCCACATTCTAAGAACGAAATAATACTGAGCAATGATACCAGGAAGCAGAACAAACAGAACAAATCTATGAAAAACCCTCACAGGTCTCAGAATCCATGTACGCACAACCTCTCAATAACCACAAAGTGTTTTATATGGTAAAGTTCATCTTGTTATCATGGGCTGAAGAGTCCTGACACTACTGGGACACATCATTTAGCAAGCAAGCCAATGGAAGGTGCTACAAGGTGGAGTACCACCAAGAACACAGGGCTCCTCATCTATGGACACACTGTGCGTAGGTAGGGGAGAGGGTAGGGCTGGTTGGGTTGCTCCTGGGCCCGGCCAATCTGGCCATCCGCGAGTCACGGCGCCAGGCGGAAGAGGGCTCTGCCCGAGCCGGGGTTACGTCTGCGCCCGGGTGGTGCTAGAAAGGGACTACGCGCTGTCCACGGGCACCCTGGGGGATTTCCGGGAGCGCTGGGCACCGCGGAGGGTTGAATATATCCTGGACAAGGATTGCAAGGATTGCAATGTATTGGAAGGATTGCAATAAACTGTGTAGCAGTTTACTTAGTATATTGGTATTGTCTGGTGCTATGGTGGTGGGTTCTGATTTGTTTTATTGTCTTGTAAATACTATTTTAATATTTGAATAAATATTTTTGAATTAAAAAACAACAGGGCAGCACGGTGGTAGAGCTGCTGCCTCACAGCGCCAGAGACACAGGTTCGATCCAGACCCCGGATGCTGACTGTACGGAGTTTGCATGTTCTCCTCCATCACCACGTGGGATATATCTGGGTGTTCCCATTTCTTCCAACATCCCAAAGATGTGCGGGTTTGTAGGTTAATTGGGCCTCTGTAAATTGTCCCTAGTGTGTAGGGTGCAAAACTGGGATAATAGAACCCGTGTTGATGGGGTGATCATTGGTTTCCATGTTGTATCTCTAAATTAAACTAAATTAAACTGCACCTGTAGTATAAATACACAGTTTGTTAGGAGCCAACTGACTAATGGGCCTGTCCCACTAAGGCGATTTTTTAGGCCACTTCAGGCGACTAGGCTGTGGCTGTGATGTCGCCTGTACGGTCGTGAGTCGTCTCCCAAAGTCGCCCAAAGAGTCGCAGCGCATTTCTGGTCGCCGCTGGATTTTCAACATGTTGAACATGTTCCGGCGACAGTGGCGACCCTGGGATTGACGCCAATGAGCGTAGCTTGACATAGGTGCTGCGTAGGTTGTCGCCAGGTTAACGTGGGTTGTTGCCGCCGCTGACTTTGGTGAATTCCCCCATTGCCGTCTTCGCCGGCAGTCGCCTAAAAAAATCGCCTAACGTGGCCGGTTTTTCAGCGACCCGCTACGACTATGACCATCGCCAGCAGTCGCCTACAAATCGACAAAGTGGGACCGGCCCATAAGTCAGTTATCGAGTTCCATAGCGTGCAACGACGTATCCCTCGTGAGTTCTCCCTGCCTGAGGTCATCTGTTGTCAGCCATGATTTGTGTCGGTCTCTTCTTGCTTCCAATTCCTTCCCCACAATCAATCTGAAGAAGGGTCCTGACCCGAAACATCGCCTATCCTCTTTTCCGAGATGCTGCTTGACCCACTGAGTTACTCCAGCATTTTGTGTCTTTCGTAGGAGTCAACTGGGTTGGAGTCACACGGGGCAGGTGAGAGATGGATGGCAAACTTCATCCCCAGAGGGCATTAGTGATACCAGGTGGGTTTTAACAACAGTTCTGTAGTGTGGTGGCCATCATCAGAAAGGACACGAGAAGTCACAGAGTGCTGGAGTAACTCAACGGGTCTGGCAGCATCTGTGGAGAACATGGATAGATGACGTTTCACAGAGTGCTGGAGTAACTCAGCGGGTCAGGCAGCATCTATGGAGCGAAGGAAATAGGCAACGTTTCGGGACGAAACCCATAAGGGTTTCGGCCCGAAACGTTGCCTATTTCCAGAAGGATTTCGGCCCGAAACGTTGCCTATTTCCTTAGCTCCGTGGGTCAGGCAGCATCTGTGGAGAACATGGATAGGTGACGTTTCACAGAGTGCTGGAGTAACTCAGCGGGTCAGGCAGCATCTGTGGAGAACATGGATAGGTGACGTTTCACAGAGTGCTGGAGTAACTCAGCGGGTCAGGCAGCATCTGTGGAGAACATGGATAGGTGACGTTTCACAGAGTGCTGGAGTAACTCAGCGGGTCAGGCAGCATCTGTGGAGAACATGGATAGGTGACGTTTCACAGAGTGCTGGAGTAACTCAGCGGGTCAGGCAGCATCTGTGGAGAACATGGATAGGTGACATTTCACAGAGTGCTGGAGTAACTCAGCGGGTCAGGCAGCATCTGTGGAGAACATGGATAGGTGACGTTTCACAGAGTGCTGGAGTAACTCAGCGGGTCAGGCAGCATCTCAGGAGAACATGGATAGGTGATGTTTTGGTTCAGACCCTTCTTCAGACTGATGCAGAATGGCCTTACCTTTGTGTTTATCTTCGATTACAAATGACTAGTTTGTTTTCAAAACTCTCTCCCAATTTAGATGACGAAGCAATTCCATGAGCAAACACATAGTGCACAGTACCAAAAATATCACTTCCATAGCAAACGTTAGCAAACACAACGGTGTTGAGACTTTGCTGTGTCCCCTTCAGTTCACTGGTCTCCTACCAATGATCACAGAAGCACCTCTTGGTTATAAAGTGCTTTAGGTTGAAAGAATTTCATTTCAAAATGAAATTACTGAAATGTAAGATTAAAATATCACTGACGTCATAACACCGAGAGGTCAAACCAACCTTCAAAAGCTGCGGTTTTTCTAAAAAGCGAAGCTATGCAAAGTCAAGCATGTGTTTTTGAATGTCAAATAGGTTAAAGGCCTGTCCCACTTGGTGATGTTTTTGGCGACTGCCGGCATCGTTGACTGACGTATCAGGTCTCTGTAAAACTTGCGGCATGATGCGGCGTGATGACGTATCAGCGCGCGGTGTTTTCTCAAGTGTCGCAACATTTTTTTGTCGCCGCTGGATTTCGAAATGTTCAAATACCGCGAATATACTCAGGCCTGTTCCCATACTGTATCTCCAAAGTCTAAAGTAATTTTTGGAATTTGTTTGGAAGCGCTGGATACATTAGGTTAATGCGGGACACTGAGAGAAAGTCAGTTGAGATATTTTCTGAATCAGAACGCCTCTTTCCTTTCTTAATCACTCAAACCATGCAAAAGGGAGGGTGATACTCTGTCACACTGCGTAGTCATAGGGTCAAAAGTGATAGGACCAGAATTAGGCCATTCGGCCCGTCAAGTCTACTCCGCCATTCAATCATGGCTGATCTATCTCTCCCCCCTAACCCCATTCTCCTGCCTTCTCCCCGTAACCCCCGACACCCAGCCTCATTGTTACAGTACAGGTCATAACGTGGCATCTCCCATGATAGAATGGACACTGCATCTGTTTGCTGCTAAATAAATCTTAACCATTTTTCTGATTCATAATTTAATTATAGCAGTAAGGATAAATCAAGGCCATTTGATGATTTAATTTTAAAAGAAAATACTTTTTAATATTACAAAATCGCTTAAACTTTTCCACCTGTGTCAATGTATTGATTATGTTAAATCATTATTTTAGTTTAAAATTAAATATAAACCAGCACAAACAAAGTGCAGCAGTGAATGGACTTAGTTGTAATACAAAGTAGCATTCAGTTGGAGATATTCGCACTGTAGCGCAGCGGTAGAGTTGCTGCCTTAAGGGCCTGTCTAACTTGGGCGTCATTTGCGTGTCACGCAGATGGCGCGCAAAGATTTTGTACATCACAAAATACTAGGGCGCCGCGCGCACCCGTGCGTCACTGCCTACGCGCGCGACCATACGTCACCACGCACCATGCGCACTTAATGCGCACCATGCACGCATCACGTGCACGTCACAACATGCACGTCGTGACGCGTAAATTATGTTGCGTAAATGTCGTGCAAATGAAGCCCAAGTGGGACAGGCCCTTTACAGTGCCAGAGATCCGGGTTCGATCCTGACTATGGGTGCTGTCTGTGTGGAGTACGCACGTTCTCCTGTGACCACGTGGGTTTCCTCCGGGTGCTCCCATTTCCACCCACATCCCATAGACATGCAGCTTTGTAGGTTAACTGCCCCTTGTGTGTAGGGAGTGGATGAGAAAGTGGGATGATATAGATCTAATGTGAATCGGTGATCAGCGTGGACCCGTTGGGCCGAAGGGCCTGTTTCCGTGCTGTTTCCTTTCAATTAATCAATCATTGGTTATAAAAGACTTGTACCTGGTTAGGGAGGGAGAATGGTGAATCGATCAGGATCTCCGACGTACACAAGGTTTACGTGACCAAGTGTTTACATGGCCATTTCCGGTTGCCCCACCACGAGCTACAGTGCTTTAGTATCAAACCACAGAGGTAAGGTGGCCTTCACCACGTCTAACACGATTGTGGTTTAGTAGGAAGGGGGACAAAGAGATGAACGGAACTGACAATTAAAAGTAAATTAAAAGTAAATACCGCCCCACCTTGCCATCTCCATTTCTCGTTGTCCCACCCCGCCTCCCGTCAGGACTCTATTCCATTTCCCCAGTCTTCTGTCTTAAGGGGCCGTCCCACTGTACAAGGTAATTCAAGAGTTCTCCCGAGTTCTCCCCTGATTCGAGCTTGTGTAATGTACGTAGCGGGTACGTAGGGGCTCGTGGATGTCACGTAGCGGCTCGTACGAGTAACGGTAGGTACTCGGGAAACCTGGTAAACTCGTGACGTTTTTTACTCGTACGACCCGCTACCCGATCTCGAACTCACCGGGGAAGTCTGTGGAACTCTCTGCCTCAGAGGGCGATGGAGGCCGGTTCTCTGGATACTTTCAAGAGAGAGCAGAGGATATGAGGAGAAGGCAGGAACGGGGTACTGATTGGGGATGATCAGCCATGATTACATTGAATGGCGGTGCTGGCTCGAAGGGCCTACTCCTGCACTTATTGTCTATTGTCTATTGACTTCTGCGGCCGATCTTCCCCCTGCAGCCGGGGTTCTGGAACTTCAGCCTGACCGGAGCTGGCAGATCCGTTCCCGCAGCCGACTTCCGGAATGTTCCTGTACCGTTGAACTCCTCTTAGAGGCTGTGACCTCCGTTGGTCCGACAACAGGGATAATCCAGAAAGGCTGAGTTACTCCAGCACTATGCTACAGAGAATGGTGGACACTGCCCAGTCCGTCACAGATACTGGCATTCCCACCATCCAAGGGTTACTCCTGAGGAAAGAAGGCCAGTAGATAAAAGTGCAGGGAGGACTGACGTGGAATTTATTTTGTTAATGGTTTTGTTGTTCATTTGAAATCAATAAATTACGATAGATTGAGAGTGGCCTAATTGCATTGAAGATATGTAAAATGAATTTTAACCAGATGCATCCTGATTTTTTGCAAAAGATAGACACAAAGGCTGGAGTTACTCAGCAGGTCAGACAGTATCTCTGGAGATAAGGTGCCGATTCGGGTCGAGACTCTTCTTCAGTCTCAAGAAAGGTCTCAACCCGAAACGTCACCTATTCCTTTTCTCCAGAGATGCTTTTTGTGTCTATCTTCGATTTAAATCAGCATCTGCACGTCCTTCCTTCACATTCCTACCGATTTTTTTGCACCATTAGAAGGAATTTTATGAGGATGTTGCCAGGACTCGAGGGTCGGAGCTACAGGGAGAGGTTGAGCAGTCTGGGACTCTATTCCTTGGAGAGCAGAAGGGTGCGGGGTGATCTTATAGAGTTGTATAAAATCATGAGAGGAATAGATCTGGTAGATGCACAGAGTTTCTTGTCCAGAGAAGGGGAATCGAGGCCTTAGGTTTATGGTGAAGGAGAAAAGATTTAAATGGAATATCCGCTGCTCTAGGTGTCAGCTACTCTACATCGGTGAGACCAAGCGTAGGCTTGGCAATCGCTTCGCCCAACACCCAACAGCACTTCAACTCCCCCTCCCATTCCGAATCCGACCTTTCTGTCCTGGGCCTCCTCCATGGCCAGAGTGAGTCCCACCGTAAATTGGAGGAGCAGCACCTCATATTTCGCTTGGGCAGTTTACACCCCAGCGGTATGAACATTGACTTCTCCAATTTCAGGTAGTCCTTGTTTTCTCCCTCCTTCCCTTCCCCTCCCCTTCCCACTGTCTCCGCCTCTTCCTTTCTTCTTCCCGACCCCCCCCCCCTACCCCCACATCAGTCTGAAGAAGGGTCTCGACCCGAAACATCACCTATTTCCTTCGCTCCATAGATGCTGCCTCACCCGCTGAGTTTCTCCAGCATTTTTGTCTACATTCGATTTTTCCAGCATCTGCAGTTCTTTCTTAAACAATAGGAATATGAGGGGTAACTTTTTCACACTGAGAGTGGTGGGTATATGGAAGTTGCTGCTGGAGCAGGTAGTTGAGGCAGGGACTATCACAACGTTTAAGAAGCAATTGGACAGGTACATCGATTGGACAGGTTTAGAGGAATATGGGTCAAGGTGGGACTAGTGTAGTTGGTCGGAGTGGGCAAGTTGGGCCAAAGGGCCTGTTTCCACGCTGTATCACTCAATGACTCTAATTCTTGAAACACTGATGGCCCTGCCAATGAGCAGCACAGAAGGCGGCTGCCTGCCCCTTTTCCGGGGATACGTCCGTGCCCGGGTGCGGTTGGAAAGGGAATACGCCGTCTACGGGTACCCTGAGGGAGTTCCGCCACCGCTGGGCACCGAGGGGGGTTGAATGAATCCTGGACAAGGATTGCAATATAGTTGTTTAGCAGTTGCTTAGCATATTTGTTTCGTATTGTATTATGGTGGTGTTTTGTTTTATTGTATTGTAAATACTATTTTAATATTTGAATAAATATTTTTGATTTAAAAAAAAAAAAAAAAAAAAAAAAATGAGCAGCTCAGAAGTTTAATCAGGGCACGCCGTGGAAAGTTTGAGGCATTACACAATCCACCAGTGAGACCATTACTTCTGCAACACGCCAATTGTGCAACCCAACGCTGAAGAGCTGGTAGAAATGGCTTAACAGGAAACATTTGATGTGACATGCAGACCCAGTTTTGCATCACACTGCTCATTTTGCTCATTCCACACTTGGCCTCCACAGCCCTCTGTGGCAACTAGTTCCACAGATTAACTACCCTCTGAACAAAGAAGTTCGTCCTTACCTCCTTTCTAAAAGAGCGCCATTTAATTTTGAGAAGCCCAGGTCTCGTTGCACCTCCTCTTCTCCTAATCTGACACCATTCTAATAACAATCTGCCTTCCTGTTCTTGTCACCAAATTGGATAACCTTACATTTATCCACATTATACTGCATCTGCCATGCTTCTGCAGCCTCATAGCATCCTCCTCGCAGCTCACACTGCCACCCAGCTTTGTGCCACCCGCAAACTTAAAGATGTTATATTTCCCTCGTCTAAATCGGTAATATATATTGTAAACAACTGTGGTCCCAGCACCGAGCCTTGCGGCACCCCACTAGTCACTGCCTGCCATTCTGAAAAGGACCCGTTAATATCAACTCTTTGTTTCCTGTCTGCCAACCAGTTCTCTATCCATGTCAATACCCTACTCCCAATACCATGTGCTCTAAATTTGCACACTAATCTCTTGTGTGGGACCTTGTCAAAGGCTTTTTGAAAGTCCAGACACACCACATCCACTGGATCTCCCTTATCTATTCCACTTGTTACATCATCAAAAAATTCCATAAGATTAGTCAAGCACGATTTCCCCTTCACAAATCCATGCTGACTTTGACCGATCCTGTCACTGCTTTCCAAATGCGCTGCTATAACATCTTTAATAATCGACTCAAGCCCCACTACCGATATAAGGCTAACTGGTCTATAATTCCCCGTTTTCTCTCTCCCTCCTTTCTTAAAAAGTGGAGTTACATTGGCTACCCTCCAGTCCACAGGAACTGATACAGAGTCGAGAGAACATTGGAAAATGATCACCAATGCATCCACGATTTCTAGGGCCACCTCCTTGAGTAACATTTAGCAAGCCAGGCAGCATATCAATTATGAAAATAATGAACTACTTTGATCATTTATTACAAATCGTTAAAGTG
The DNA here is from genome assembly GCF_010909765.2 of Amblyraja radiata. Taxonomy (NCBI): domain Eukaryota; kingdom Metazoa; phylum Chordata; class Chondrichthyes; order Rajiformes; family Rajidae; genus Amblyraja; species Amblyraja radiata. The sequence continues at coordinate 3,049,106 of NC_045978.1, forward strand.
TATTCTTTACCATCATTCTATCTTTTTGGTATATTCAGTAGATATTAAGTGTAGTAAAGAACTGCTGGTTTACACCGAAGACAGGCACAAAAAGCTTGAGTAACTCAGCAGGTCAGGCAGCATCCCTGGAGAAAAGGAATACGTGATGTTTCTCAATCTGAAACGTCACCTATTCCTTTTGTGTGTAGGATAGAACTTGTGTATCACTGGTTGGCGTGGACACAGTGGGCCGAAGGGCCTGTTGACACACTGCATCTCTAAAGTCTAAAATAAAGTCTAAAAAATCTATCCAACATTGCCTGAAAAATACTCAAAGACTCTGCCTCCATTGGCATTGAAGGAGGAACTCCATTCACCTGGGACCCTCACGAGAAAAAACCTTGTCTCGGAGCTTGTGAACAATATAAAACGTGAACAAGATATGAAGATGAACAAGACACGGTACCTGTGTTTATATTGGCATCTGCTGACTCTATGCGTCTGATCTCCCATCAATTTGGACCTCCTTGTCATTGTTGGTCCAACAGCAAGAAGGTCCAAGACAAGTAGACACAAAATGCTGGAGTAACTCAGCGGGTCAGGCAGCATCTCTGGAGAGAAGGAATGGGTGATGTTTCGGGTCGAGACCCTTCTTCAGACTTCAGGTCCAGGTGTCATAGGTTATGGGCAGAAGGCAGGAGAATGGGGCTAGGAGGGAGAGATAGATCAGCCATAATTGAATGGCAGAGTAGACTTGATGGGGCCGAATGGCCTAATTTTACTCCTATTCCTTATGATCGTGTGACCTTATTGGAGCTGGGGGTCTGCTCTGATCTTGTCAAGATAACTCTGGTAGCTGGTGTGCAACCACCAGCCCACACCATAGGATTCCAGACACAGGCATCCATCCCAGAGCTGCCGTAGAAGGAACTCTACTCACTCGTGGAGTTACAGAATGGAAACAGGCCCTTCAGCCCACCAAGTCCACGCCGACCAGCGATCACCCCTTCACGCGAGGTCTATGTCATCCCACTTTCCCATCCCCTCTCCACACACTAGGGACAATTTAAAGAGGGCCAATAAACACACTACCCCCCACCCCCGCAAGTCTTTAGGGTGTGGGAGGAGGCCAGAGCACCCGGAGGAAACCCACATGCTCAAAGGGAGAACGTGCAAACTCTACGCAGACAGTGCCCGAGGTCAGGATCAAACCCAGGTCTCTGGCGCTGTGAGGCAGCAGTTCTACCAGCTGCGCCACTGTGCTCGATTCGAAGACTTGACTCAAACAGAAGGTTGTGAGACCAGAGGGATTTCCAGAGTTACGAAACCACTTCTGATTCTCACTAAAAGATATTGGGTAACCCTCCACTTTATGCTATTGTCACATGTATAAAACGGCACAATTTTAATGGCATGTCTTCTATTCCACAGGAAACCCAAATAGGCATAAAGTTTTAACTGACGTTCATTGATCTTATTGATCAACACATAAGTATTTGATTTGAGGTCAATAAAGAAGGGGGAGGGAGGCCAGGTCCAAGCCAGGGGGCACGGGACAGTTCAGATGAGAATCGGTCAGTACAAGCTATCCCTGTGACATAGTAGACACGAAATGCTGGAGTACCTCAGCGGGACAGGCAGCATCTCTGGAGAGAAGGAATGGGTGACGTTTCGGGATGAGACCCTTCCTCAGACCCGAAACATCACCCATTCCTTCTCTCCAGAGATGCTGCCTGTCCCGCTGAGTTACTCCAGCATTTTGTGTCTATCATTGGCGTAAAGCAGCATCTGCAGTTCCTTCCTGCACATCTCAGCGACATGTTGGGGCGGTGAAGATGGGGGGGGGTCCCATCCTGGAGGGGCTGAGCATGAGGTGGGGGGGGGGGGGTGCAGGTGGGAGGGGGGGGGGTAAAGACACCCGCTTGGGACCCACACCCGGGCTGCGGGCGGGGAGAGAGCGCGGCCTGAACCCCGACTAGGGGCCACAGGGAGAGGGGGTGTGGGGATCCCACAGTTAGGGGGGGGAGTGCGATGCAAAGTGCGGTAACTTCGAGACCCGGCACGTCTTCCCTGTCCCTATCTCTTTCCGCCCTCTCCCTCTACCCCTCTTTCACCCATACCTAACCCCCCCATCTCCCCCCCCATCTCTCTTCCTCTCCCCCCTCTTTCACCCCCCCCATTTCCCCGTCTCCCTCTACCCCTCTTGCACCCCCTCATCTCCCCCTCTCCCCCTCTCTCTCCATCTACCCCTCTCTTTCACCCCCTCCCTAACCCCCCCCCCATCTCCCCCCTCTCCCCATTTCTTTCACCCCTCCCTCGTCTCCCCCTCTCTCTCCCTCTACCCCTCTCTTTCATCCCCTCCCTAACCGCCCCCCCCCCATCTCCCCCACCCCCCCCCTCTCTCTCCCTTTCCCCCTCTCTTTCACCCATCAGCCCCCCCATCTCCCCCCCTCCACCTCCCCACAACTAGTCCCAACGCCCACACTCGCCAACTTCAGTTTCCAAAACTGCGGGCAACGCGAGGGCGAGAAATACTACAACGTGGAGCAAACGGATGGGAGAGGGGGGGGGGATTGGTTATACCCCCTCTCCCCCCCCCCCCCCCCCCCATAAAAAAACAACCAGCTGTAGAGAGCCAGCACTTGCGCTGCACGATGCAACGCTCAAATAAACGCTGACACGCGGGACCACAGGCGCTGAACCTCAACCCCACCGCCCGCCCTCTCCACAGACGCTGCCCGACCCGCTGAGTTATTCCGGCATCGCACTTCAAGTAAACCAAAAAAATGCACGCGTGGTGCAAAACTCTAAATGCACCGAGGCCCCGCACGGAACTGCAACAAAAAATTAATAAACCTTGCAGGTTTGCAAATGAAACCGACACACACACACACACACACACACACACACACACACAAAAGTGTTTAAGAAGGAACTGCAGATGCTGGAAAATCGAAGGTAGACAAAAAATGCTGGAGAAACTCAGCGGGTGAAGCAGCATCTATGGAGCGAAGGAAATAGGCAACGTTTCGGGACGAAACACAAAGCAAATAGGCAACGTTTCGGGTCGAAACCCAAAGGGTTTCGGCCCGAAACGTTACCTATTTCCTTCGCTCCATAGATGCTGCTGCACCCGCTGAGTTTCTCCAGCATTTTTGTGTGCACAGATAAAAGTGCTGGAGGAAAAATCGTTCCCTATGTTGGGGGAGTCCAGGACCAGGGGGGGGGGGGGGGGGGCACACACAGTTCAAGGATAAAGGAGATCCTCTCAATTTAGGACTGAGACGAGGGAAAACTTTTTCAGCCAGAGAGTTGTGAATCTGTGTGGAATTCTCTGCCACAGAAGGCAGTTGAGGCCAATTCACTGGATGTTTTCAAGAGAGAGTTAGACGTGGCTCTTGGGGGCTAAAGGAATCAAGGGATATGGGGGAGAAAGCAGGAACGGGGTACTGCCTTCGCTCCATAGACGCTGCCTCACCCGCTGAGTTTCTCCAGCATTTTTTTTGTCTACCTTCGATTTTTCCAGCATCTGCAGTTCCTTCTTAAACGCGCCGACTGTGGATGATCAGCCAATGATCACATTGAATGGCGGTGCTGGCTGGAGGGGCCGAATAGCCTACTCTTGCACCTGTTCCGTGTGTTTCTATGTGGACAGGCGACTCCACCACCCCGGGCTGGTGTAGATGCATTGGAGCGTTTTGCAAGGAGATGGTTTATTTCATGCAGCGCCGCGTACAGCTTTGCAAGAGAGGGGTTCTTGCTCCCACTCCCCACCCCACACTCCCCCCCCCCCTCCCACCCCAGCCACACGGACTGACCCCTCGCCAGCCAGCTACAGTGACAGAGCTGCCACCCCCGTTGCGTGTGTGTGTGTGTGTGTGTGTGTGTGTTTGTGTGTGTTTGTGTGATCTTCTCTGTCTCCCTCCCACCCCCGCCACACGGACTGACCCCTCGCCAGCTACAGAGACAGAGCTGTCACCCCCCGGTGTGTGTGTGTGTGTGTGTGTGATCCTCTCCGTCCCCACCCCCCCTATATCCAACCCTATATCTGCCTCTCTCTGCAACACTCCCTCCACCTGCATCCTCATCGTTCACACATCACATCCACTCACTCACTCACCGGTTACTGTGGCATTAATGCCCGGGCGGCGGCGGCGGCGGTGTCTGTCTGTCTGTCTGTCTGTCTGTCTGTCTGCCCGTGTAGTCAGTCCGGTGCTGAAGCAGCGAGCGAGGCACCCAAGTCCGCCCGTCAACCCGGCGGCGACACGTTGCGCATGCGGGCCCGACCGGGGGGAGGGAGATGGGGGAGAGAAGGGGAGGAGAGAGGGGTGAGGGGGAGGTAGAGGGGTGGGGGGAGAGGGGAGGAGGAGAAGATGAGTGAGGGGAGAGAGGGGGGGGGGGGGGGGGAGAGGGGAGAGGGAAGGGGGGAGAGGTAGGAGGAGATGGGATGGGGAGGAGAGAGGGGAGGGGGGAGAGTTGGAGGGGAGGGCAGAGAGATGGAGGGGGGAGGAGAGAGCGTGGAGGGAGGGAAGGAGGGAGGAGAGGGAGAGGAAATGGGGAGGGGAAGAGGGAGGGGAGGGGTGACAGAGAGAGAGAGGGAATGAGCGATACCACTCTTTTCCTGACAGGAGCCCAATCTCACCTCCGCCTCAATCCAAACATCCCCCAAGTCAGTTTATATTGTAATATTTATGGTCAAACGAGGATAGGGCAGGTTTAGAGGGATGTGGGCCAAATGTGGGCAGGTGGGACTAGTGTAGATGGGGCATGTTGGGCGGTGTGGGCACGAAGGGCCTGTTTCCGTGCTGTAACACTCTGTGCCGTTAGTCTTCTTCACCACATTGAGGAAAAATGTGAGGATCTGGGAGATTTTGAGTTGAGTGCATCAGTGGAGGGACTGGGCCGACAACAGGATCAGGACCCTTCTTCAAACTGACCCATTCTTATTGTTTTAAGTCCGAAGAAGGGTCCCGGTCCCAACGTCGCCTGTCCATTCCCTCCGCAGATGCTGATTGGCCCGCTGAGTTCCTCCAGCACTTTAGCTCAAGATTCCAGCATCTGCAGTTCCTCGTGGCTCCATTATGTACATTGTTGGGTGGGTTATTTAGATTTTTACATGAATATATATACATGAGATTTTAAGCAATTAGTCAAGTCAAGATTGTTTTATTGTCACGTGTCCAAGATAGAACAATGACATTCTTACTCGCAGCAGCACAACAGTATATGTAAACAATATACTAAACGGAAAAATAGTTCTGTCACTGTATGTATATTTATACTTATATATACAGGTATAACTTTCAGAGAGAGTATATATACGCATACTTACATACACATATACAGATCATATATATATATATATATATATATATATATGGTAGATACAACATGCTGGAGTAACTCAGCGGGACAGGCAGCATCTTTGGAGAGAAGGAATGGGTGACGTTTCGGGTCGAGACCCTTCTCAGACTGATATCTATATATAAACATAAACACACACATATATATATATATATATGAAATGTATATATGTGAGTATGTGTATATATACCCTCACTGAACGTTATATATATATATATCACTTGCGGGCAGAGCACCAAGGCAAATTCCTTGTATGTGAATACTTGGCCAATAAACTTATTCATCCATTCATACACATACATACACACACACAAACACACACACACACACACACACATACACACACACACACACACACACACACACACACACACACACACACACACATACACACACGCGTACACACACACACACGTACACACACACGTACACACACACACACACACACGCGTACACACACACACACACGTACACACACACATACACACACACACACACACACACACACACACACACACACACCCACACACACACACACACACACACACACACACACACACACACAATTAGCTCTACCCGAACGCTATGTTTTATCCCTACTAAGGTATAGCCGAGAAATGTGCTTAAATTCTTACACATGATGCATTAGTTAAACTATGATTTATTTCTGAAGGATCCTGACCCAAAATCGCCTTCAATCCATTCCTTCCACAGATGCCCCGATCCAGCTGAAATCCTCCAGCACTTTGTGTTTTTCTCACGATTCCAGAGTCTGCAGTTCCTTGCTTCTAAATCGTTAACAACAACAACAAAACATACAAAGTGCTGGAATAACTCAGTGGGTTTGGCAGTATCTCTGGAGAACATGTTTCAGGTCTGGACCCTTCCCGACCCGATAGATCACCTATCCATGTCCTCCAGAGATGCTGCCTGAACCGCTGAGTTCCTCCAGCACTTTGTGATTTGCTCAAAATTCCAGCACCTGCCGTTCCCCTAGTCTTCAAGATGCTGATTTCAGCAGCAGCTTAACTCCCTGCTTTGGGCACCGACAAAGTGAAAGCAAATTTGTTTAAAAACAGGATGTGAAACGAAGCAGTTCATTCAATTTCTCTCCCGTGGAAAGTTTTTTTTTGTTTGGTGATAAAATACAATCAAAATACAAAAAAAAAACAACAGAGTGAATTGGATTAAATACCAGAGATACGAGGAACTGCAGATGCTGGAATCTTGAGCACAGAAAAAGGTGCTGGAGGAACTCAGCGGGTCAGGCAGCATCTGTGGGGAGAATGGATAGAAGATATTCCGAGTCAAGACTTTTTCCAGGAATAACAAATGCTCTTTGATGTCCTTTGATGTCTCGTTTTCACACCTCATCCTTCCATATCTCCGTGTCTCCCTCTCCACTGAGTCTCACAATGAAGAAAGGTCTCGACCCGAAACGTCACCCATCCCTTCTCTCCAGAGATGCTGCCTGTCCCGCCGAGTTACTCCAGCACTTTGTGTCTATCTTCAGTGTAAACCAGCATCTGCAGTTCCTTCCTACACATAGTAATATCGGATATGTATGGATTTGAGTCGAGTGTATTTGTTACATGTCGGTGTACATTTGAAGGTCTAGTGTTTATATATTAATGTCAAATGCTAAATTACTCGCCCATCCACCTATCAATGGAAGCACGAGGAATTGCAGACGCTGGAATCTTGAGCAAAACACAAAGTGCTGGTGGAACTCGGTGGGTGAGGCGGCATCTGTGGACGGAACGGACAGGCGATTTCTTCAGTCTGAAGAAGGGTCTCGACCCGAAACATCGTCCACCCATTCAGACAGATGCTGCCTGACCCTCTGAGTTCAATAGACAATAGACAATAGGTGCAGGATAAGGCCATTTGTCCCTTCGAGCCAGCACCGCCATTCAATGTGATCATGGCTGATCATCCCCAATCAGTACCCCGTTCCTGCCTTCTCCCCATATCCCCTGACTCCGCTATCTTTAAGAGCCCTATCTAGCTCTCTCTTGAAAGCATCCAGAGAACCTGCCTCCAGAAACTGATTCTAGAAGTTTATTGCTTCTTGTTAAATCTATCCGTGAACTAAATTGTCCAAGCGAATCTTTCAAACGCGAGCAAGACTAGCCCTTGCTCAGAAATACTCAGCAGGTGGGAAAGCGTTGGGCGAGAGTAAAGCGAGTTCCCGTTTCACATCCATGACGTGTTGTCAGAATTCAAACAAGTCGACCCTTATCAATAATCATAGCATTTTAAATTTTGATCAGACACAAGGAACTGCAGATGCTGGAATCTTGAGCAAAACACAAAGTGCTGGAGTAACCTAGCGGGTCAGGCAGCGTGTGTGGAAGGGGTTATCTCAATGTGTAGTCGGTGTATGTAGGTTGTTGGCACAACAGGCTTACATCGACATGTTTACAGTTTATACACAAAAATGCTGGAGAAACTCAGCGGGCGAGGCAGCATCTATGGAGCGAAGGAATAGGTGACGTTTCGGGTCGAGACCCTTCGCTCTATAGATGCTGCTGCACCCGCTGAGTTCCTCCAGCATTTTTGTCTACCTTCCATTTTTCCAGCATCTGCAGTTCCTTCTTAAACATTTTTACAGTTGATGTTGGTGATTGTGGATCTGGGGACGATGTTCGCATCGAGATGAAATAATATTTCTACAAGGTGCCGGCAGAGTTTTACATCATCAACGTGGAACTGCTGCTTTTTAGCGATTTGATCTTCCGGAATAATTTTTTTGCATTTCAAAATATTTTTTTTTTGAAAGTATTCTTCCTATTCTTCCGTTTATTTATTTTTTTAAAAGACAATTTGACATTTTTTTCCAAGTCATTCAAATACAGAGAACAAGTTTCCAATTTACTATACGGCATGTTTCGACTATTCGAAGCTTTACACTTTTCCATTCACCGGGTTATTTCATTGTGTTATTTTTAAAACCTCTCTCGCTTCACACACACGTACCTTGACTCACTTAAAAGGTTCGTTTTGCACACCTACCTATCTATGTGAGTTGTTTTCAGATGTCAGCGAAGTGGGGGGTTTTAAACGAGTAGTTGTCGACATCAGCAAAATGCATTCAGTGGGCACTGATTTATCATAGAAACATAGAAAATAGGTGCAGGATAGGCCATTCGGCCCCTCGAGCCAGCCACCACCATTCAATATGATCGTAGCTCACAGACTCCCAGAGAGTGGTGAGTCTGTGGAATTCTCTGCCTGGTGGAGGCCGGTTCCCTGGATACTTTCAAGAGAGAGCTAGATAGAGCTCTTAAAGATAGCGGAGTCAGGGGATATGGGTAGAAGGCAGGGACGGGATACTGATTGGGGATCACTTTGAATGGCGGTGCTGGCTCGAAGGGCCGAATGGCCTACTCCTGCACCTATTGTCTATTGTCTATTGTCATGGCTGATCATCCAAAATCAGTACCCCGTTCCTGCTTTCCCCCCATATCCCTTGATTCCCTTAGCCCTTAGAACTAAATCTAAAACTCTCTCTTGAAAACTCCCATGAGACGAGCGAATGGTGGGATTAAATCCCAAATGTATCCACGAGCGCACGTATTCTGACCGCAATTCACATCCGCCAGACCACATTTATTTTCAAATTATACCCAGGAAGGAACTGCAGATGCTGGTTTAAACCGAAGATAGACACAACATGCTGGAGTAACTCAGCGGGACAGGCAGCATCTCCGGAGAGAAGGAATGGGTGGCGTTTCGCGTCGAGTCCCTTCGACAGACTCTCTGACCCGCTGAGTTACTTCAGTTCTTTTGTGTCCAGCTCCCTATTTTCAAGCTAAAATGTGTCCTTTTTTTGCCTTTAGTCTCAGAGGGTGGCGCCAAACACCGCAGATAATCCACGCAACCGATTAACCAACGACTATCCAGCCCATCGCCGAAGATGTATCCAGAGGTAAGGCATGAGGTTTTTGGAATGATCTTGTTCGGATTTATGATGTGTTTGTGTGTGGTTGATAGGTAGTCAAATATCAGCAGAAAAAAATAGAAATATGTCTATACCCTATGTGTTTTGATGGCGTGGACACAAAAAAACGATACAGAGTAACTCAGCGGGCCAGGCGGCATCTCTGGAGGACATGGACAGGTGATGTTTCTTCAGATTGAGTGTAGGAGCGGATGGGGGGGAAACTGGGAGAGAGGAGGGGCGAGTGATAGATAGAAATACAGAACTGCAGGTGCTAGTTTATATCAAAGATAGACACAAAGTGCTGGAGTAACTCTGCGGGTCAGGCAGCGTCTTTGGAGATAAAGGATGGGTGACGTTTCAGGTCGGGACCGTTCTTCAGACTACTAGATAGACTAGATAGATGAACAAGTGAGCGATCAGCCATGAGCGCAATGAATGGCGGTGCTGGCTCGAAGGGCCGAATGGCCTCCTCCTTCACCTATTTTCTATTTTCTATGTTTCTAGAGGTTGATTCAGGTGAGGGAGGCAGTTAATAGGCAGATGGTGGATGTGCTGGATGGGTGGAGAGACTACTTGTGCTGGGACATGGATTAGATAGATGCAAGCAGAGGAGAGAGGTCTTCTGCCACACAGGTTCGATCCTGATTAGATCCTGAAGCTGCCAGAGGAGGTAGTTGAGGCTGGGACTATCCCATCGTTTAAGAAACAATTTGACAGGTACATGTATAGAACCGGTTTGGAGGGGTGTGGACCTGGGCAGGTAGACGGGACATGTTGGTCGATGTGGGCCAAAGGGCCTGTTTCCACGCTGTATCACTATGACTCGATGTCAAAGTGCATTTAAGGATAAGGGGGAAATCCTTTAGGACCAAGATGAGAAAAACATTTTTCACACAGAGAGTGATGAATCTCTGGAACTCTCTGCCACAGAAGGTAGTTGAGGCCAGTTCATTGGCTATATTTAAGAGGGAGTTAGATGTGGCCCTTGTGGCTAAAGGGATCAGGGGGTATGGAGAGAAGGCAGGTACAGGATACTGAGTAGGATGATCAGCCATGATCACATTGAATGGCGGTGCTGGCTCGAAGGGCCGAATGGCCTACTCCTGCACCTATTGTCTATGTTTCTATGTTTCTATGACTACAGGTGCTGTCTGCACAGAGTTTGTATGATCTTCCCGTGACCTGCGTCGATTTTCTACAGGTGCTCCGGTTTTTTCCCACATCCCAAAGACATGCGGGTTTGTAGGTAAATTGTCTTGGTGTCACTGTAAATTGTCCCTAGTGTGTGTAGGATAATGTTAGTGTAAAGGGGTTGGTACATGAATAGATCAGGTTTAGAAAGATATGGGCAGGTGGGACGAGTGTAGATGGGACATGTTGGCTGGTGTGGGCAGGTTGGGTCGAATGGCCTGTTTCCATGCTGTATGCCTCTATGACTCTAACTGATCACACAAACGTCTTAAGAGAAGCATTTTCAAAACCCCACTTGTTTATTTTGAACATCAAATGACAGGAAACACCTTGCAGTTACAGAGACCAGATAAGGAAGATCTGTGTCTCTCAAGGCATGCTATTACTGTAAGGTAGATGCTAAATTGTTCAGAAAACAGACTTACAGGAATTATTGCTTCAGTAAGATTCCTATAAATATTTTATAATAAAAACTATATTTTGCCACGTACACCCATTGGCAGATTTACTGCAGGGCCAATGTTTCATCAAAGCTAAAGCAATATTTCTGATTTTATGATATATGTTGGTGCATTTGATGCAAAGGACTGTTCTGGCAAATGAAAGCTGATGTTTATTGCAAACAGGTTTATTTTCAGAAAGGCCCAGAGACGAGTTATGCCACAGTTTCTGCCGTTTGATGCAAATGCCTCTGCCCCCAACAGTTCAAAACAAATAGCCTTCTTCTTGCGACGGCTTGCATGGCCTAAAGTTGTCGGTCAATTTGTTCTATTTGATCTAATTGTTTGTGCACGTCGGGTTGATTGCATTAGTCAAAACAGGGTGGACCACATGAGGGTTGCAATCTCCCACCCCAAACGAATAGTGAAAGGCCTGGATAGCATGGATGTGGAGAGGATGTTTCCACTAGTGGGAGAGTCTTGGACCAGAGGCCATATAGCCTCAGAATGAAAGGACATTCCTTTAAGGAGATGAGGAGGAATTTCTTTAGTCAGAGGGTGGTGAATCTGTGGAATCTGTCAAGGCCAAGTCAAAGGATATTTTCAAGGCAGAGATAGATAGATTCTTACGGGTGTCATGGATTATGGGCAGGAGAATGGGGTTAAGAGGGAAAGATAGATCAGCCATGATTGAATGGCAGAGTAGACTTGATGGGGCGAATGGCCTAATTCTCCTCCTATCACTGATGAATGTATGAAAACTGACATTCTTAACATCATAAAGAACTCGTAACTTGAAAGAAGAACCTTTCCACACTTTGATAGATTTCCCAGTCTTGACACCAGAAAATACCGTCATTCAATCTTTTTGGTTTATGCAGTAAAGAACTGCAGACGCAGGTTGAAACTGAAAATAGTCACAAAAAGTTGGAGTAACTCAGCGGGTCAGACAGCATCTCTGGATAAAAGGAATATGTGACATTTCAGACTGAAGAAGGGCCTCGACCCGAAACGTCACCTATTCCTTGTCTCCTGAGATGCTGCCTGACCTGCCGAGCTTTTTGTGTCTATCTTCCGTTTGGACCAGCATCTGCAGTTCCTTCCTACGCAATATAATGGTTAGTCCACTTCCTTCTTGTGGCTTGTAGAAACCTCTACTAAGTAATTTCTGAGTTCAGTGACGAACATGTTGCGAGGGTTGAGAATGTCCTTTTGTTCATCTTCATCCAGCAGAACATTGAAGGTGATACGTTGTTTAGTTTCGTTTAGTTTGGAGATACAACATGGAAACAGGCCCTTCGGCCCACTGAGTCCGAACATTAATCCCCATTCATTAACGTTATCCTACACACCATGGACAATTTATAATCTTTACCAAAGCCAATTAACCTACAAATATGTGAAGTGGAAACAGCGATAACATTTCTGATTGATTCTCTTTGATCAGGTTCAGATTATCAGCTTCATTAAAATGAAACATTGACAATTCATTCTTCCACGACTGATCAGAACTGCAGAGTGTTTCCATAATTTTCTATTTTTGTTTCAGGTTTTCACCATCTATGTTTTATTTGTAATACTCCATTGTACCTACTGATGGATCAGATTTTAATATCGAACATATATATTTTTTAAAGCAGAGGGATTCAAATTGTGATTGGAATTAAAAGTTAAAAAAAAGGTTTTCCACTTTTTTGGAAATCTTTGAATTGTTACCCAAAATGTTCATGTTCCAGGAGCAGAACCAGGCCATTCAGCCCGACCGTCTACTCCGCCATTCAATCGTGGCTGATCTATCTTTCTCTCTCAACTCATGTTCTCCTGTTTTTTGCCCCATAAACCCCTGACATAGAAACATGCCCGACCACCTGCACTGCCATTCAATATGATCATGGCTGATCATCCAACTCAGTATCCTGTACCTGCCTTCTCTCCATACCCCCTGATCCCTCTGGCCACAAGGGCCACATCTAACTCCCTCTTAAATATAGCCAATGAACTGGCCTCAACTATTTTCTGTGGCAGAGAATTCCACAGACACCCGTACTAATCAAGAATCCTTCATTCTCTGCCTTAAAAATATCCATTGACGTGGCCTCCACAGCTGTCTGTGGCAATGTGAGAATTTTAAATTACATTTTAATTCAAATTTCTGATTGTCAGTAACGTGTGCAAATGAAAACAAACTTACTAAAGCAAGGCCAGTGATATTTATCCAGGTCTTCCAAAGTTTAATAAGATTTAGTTGTGTTTCATAGACAATAATCAATTTTCGGAAAAAAATAGAATCTAAATTAAAATAAAATAACCTAACAATGGATTTCTACTGATTTCGAAGCCTATCTATAATAACATCTCATTGCATCTGTGCTAGGCTTTGATCTTTATTTACAAATGATAAGTCACCATTATTGAGGTTTATTCAGAGTAAGCAAGTTACAAAAGGTGTTCCCAGATGTTTGATGAAGTGGGACAAATGTTACGACGTATCGGCTTTTATAAGGTACGATTTATCGTTACCCCTGCCTCATCGCTCATGATTTCTTCCACTCTCTTTCTCTGTAAAACAATTGCAAAAGAAAAATTGTCACAAGCATGTGCAAAATTGATTGAGTAACATTGAAGTAACACATGCTGCTGAGATAATCATAGATGGAATGAACCTGAAACACATCGTGATTGCTCTTCATATAGGGGTGATTGTTGCAGCCAGTTGGGTCTTGGTGTACACTGTCTGGAGATAGGCTGCAGGAGCATTGATAAAGGTGGCCACGAAAAGCTGGGGTAACTCAGTGGGACAGGCAGCATCTCTGGAGAGAAGGAATGGGCGACGTTTCGGGTCGAGACCCTTCTTCAGACTGATGTCGGGGGAGTGGGCGGGACAGAGATAGAATGTAGTTGGAGACAGTAAACCTCCTGTCCCACTTAGGAGACCTAAACAACAACCTCTGGTGGTCTTGCCCGCCACCCAAAAAAAGATCAAGGTCGAGGTGACCTGCAACCTCCTACCACCTCCCACGCAAATGTTGAAAACCTTCCTCGACTATGAAGAAAACCGGCTCCAACTAGACATGCGACTAAAAAAATGATCGATTTTTAAAACGGCAACCTATTTTTAGTCGAGGCCGGTTTTAATCATGATGAAAAAATAGCAGCAACCTAGATGAAGCCTGTTGGATTATTATTGTCACATGTATTGAAGTGCAATGACAAGCTTTGAATTGTATGCTTTCCAAAGTGAACAGATATTATTACTGTATACATAAATACAACCAAGTCAAACTCAAGATAAGAGCATGGGGTGGAGCAAAGGGGAAAGTACAGGACATATTCCTCACCATTGTAGCGCACCAGTTGCAGAGACAAAGTCCAATGACTACAATGGGGGAGAGGTGAATCGGACAGTATATGTCAACTGTAATACAGCACAGAAATGATGCTGGTCCCTTCCTCATTTGCACTGTGCTACCACAGGGAGGAGTCCTGACATTTTAAATGTTTTAAAGTAATTTAAAACGTTTTAATGTCCCTTTCAATTGTTTCTGAATGTTCCTGATCTTCTGAGATGTTTAGGAACCATGGAAAGTCCTTCTGACAGCAGGAGATGTTGGTTCACATAGAAACATAGAAAATGGGTGCAGGAGTAGGCCATTCGGCCCTTCGAGCCAGTCAATATGATCATGGCTGATCATCCAAAATCAGTACCCCGTTCCTGCTTTTTCCCCACCTCCGTTGATTCCTTTAGCCCCTAGAGCTACAGTATATCTAAAGGGCCTGTCCCACGGTGATTTTTTTTGGCGACCGCCGGCATCATTGACTGATGTATCAGGTCACCGAAAAATTCGCAACGTGATGCCGTGTTGACGTGCGGTGTTTTGTCAAGTGTCGCAACATTTTTTTTGTCACCGCTGGATTTTGAAATGTTCAAAATCTTTTGGTGACTCTGATATGATGCCAGCAGTCGCCGAAAAAATCGCCAAGTGGGACAGGCCCTTAAATCTCTCTTGAAAACATCCAGTGAATTGGCCTCCACTGCCTTCTGTGGCAGGGAATTCCACAGATTCACAACTGTCTGGGTGAAAATGTTTTTCCTCATCTCAGTCCTAAATGGCCTACCCCTTATTCTTAAACTGTGCGACCCCTGGTTCTGGACTCCCCCCAAAATATCGGGAACACGTTTCCTGCTTCACATTTCAGCGCGAGTCCAGCTAGCTGTTTATGGATTGCTCTGATCTGTGAGACAACCAAGCGTTATACTTCCAGGATACTGAACCTTCTCCAAATGTGGTTCAGAAAAATGGCCAATGCATTTTCCCAAATCTTCCGCCTTGGTCTAATTCTACTCCTAGAACTCGTGAACTTGTGAACCACAGATTAGACTACAATACCACTGTTTGAATTTCTCATCTACTGTCACTGGAATGGAGCAGCTGGGCTTGTACACTCTGGAGTTTAGAAGGATGAGAGGATTGAAACATATCCGATTGTTAAGGGTTTGGACACGCTAGAGGCAGGAAACATGTTCCCGATGTTGGGGGAGTCCAGAACCAGGGGCCACACAGTTTAAGAATAAGGGGTAAGCCATTTAGAACGGAGACGAGGAAACACTTTTTCCTCACAGAGAATTGTGAGTCTGTGGAATTCTCTGCCTCAGGGGGCGGTGGAGGCAGGTTCTCTGGATACTTTCAAGAGAGAGCCGGATAGGGCTCTTAAAGATAGCGGAGTCAGGGGATATGGGGAGAAGGCAGGAACGGGGTACTGATTGGGGATGATCAGCCATGATCACATTGAATGACGGTGCTGGCTCGAAGGGCCGAATGGCCTACTCCTGCACCTATTGTCTATTGTCACGTATTGACACAACAGCTCAGTCTGAAGAAGCGTATCGGCACGAAACATCACCTAATCCTTCTCTCCAGAGACGCTGCCTGACCCGCTGAGTTACTCCAGCTACTGGTGCCTGTCTACAACACAACAGCATCCACTTACATAGTTTTAAGGCCAAAAATTTACTCGTGCAGTAACTCACTCACCTCCAGTTTATTCAGAGTATCTTTGAGGTGAATTTCTTCCTGAAATGGTGGAAGAAGAGCCTCCAATCGAATAGCCTTTCTGGCTGTGGACTGAGATGATATCAAAAGATTTATTTCATCAGCCTAAACATGAGAAAGTACAAGTGTTAGTTTCCGGGAAGCAAGATCATTTATGGACAATTGAGTCTGACGAAGGGTCTCGGCTCTGACCTTCCTTCCATCGAGGGGATCTATCGCAGTCGCTGCCTCAAAAAGGCTAACAGTATCATCAAGGACCCACACCATCCTGGCCACACGCTCATCTCCCCGCTACCATCAGGTAGAAGGTACAGGAGCCTGAAGACTGCAACGACAAGGTTCAGGAATAGCTACTTCCCCACAGCCATCAGGCTATTAAACCTGGCTCGGACAAAACTCTGAACATTAATAGCCCATTATCTGTTATTTGCACTTTATCAGTTTATTTATTCATATCATGTGTGTGTATATTTTTATAATAGTATATGGACACACTGATCTGTTCTGTATTCATGCCTACTATGTTCTGGCCATATCCCCTGACTCCACTATCTTTAAGAGCCCTATCTAGCTCTCTCTTAAAAGTATCCAGAGAACTGGCCTCCACCGCCCTCTGAGGCAGAGAATTCCACAGACTCACAACTCCCTGTGAGAAAAAGTGTTTCCTCGTCTTCGTTCTAAATGGCTTACCCCTTATTCTTAAACTGTGGCCGCTGGTTCTGGACTCCCCCAACATCGGGAACATGTTTCCTGCCTCTAGCGTGTCCAAACCCTTAACAATCTTATACGTTTCAATAAGAATCCCTCTCATCCTTCTAAACTCCAGAGTGTACAAGCCCAGCTGTTCCATTCTCTCAGCATATGACAGTCCCGCCATCCCGGGAATTAACCTTGTAAACCTACGCTGCACTCCCTCAATAGCAAGAATGTCCTTCCTCAAATGAGGGGTCCAAAACTGCACACAATACTCCAGGTGTGGCTTTACTGGCTTTATCTTGCACTGCCCATTCAAGTGCTAGCTCGAAGGGCCGAATGGCCTACTGCGTCTATTGTATAAACATTATTCACTTTATTCCCTTTATCATGTATTTGTACACTGTGTACGGCTCGATTATAATCATGTATTGTTATATGACTTTCCGCTGACTGGTTAGCACACGACAAAAGCTTTTCATTGTACCTCGGTACACGTGACAATAAACCAAACACACACATCAGGAATTCCCTACTTCATCTCTGCATTTTTTGGCAGATGTTTGTTAACTTTAATAGAAATGCCTGGGCGTGAATAGAGCCCTCGTTATACAGTATGGAAACAGGCCCTTCAGCCCAACTTCCCCATGCTGTCCAAGATGCCCCATCAAGGCTATTCCCACCTGCTTGCATGGGTCCCATATCCCTCTATCCATGTACCTGTCCAAATGTCTGTCCAGTGTTATCATAGTACCTGCCTCAATTACCTCCTCTGGCAGTTCATTCCATCTTGTAATTTGTGTTTTTACGGCAAATTAATTTCCCTCCTGGGCTAAATAAAGTTCTATGGTATCATATTGTATACTCAACCACTCCTTGTGTGAAAAAGTTGCCCCTCAGGTTCTAATAATAATAATAATAATAATGCATTTTATTTGCTGGCGCCTTTCTGGACACCCAAGGACACCTTACAGGACATAAAATCACAATACATTTATCAATATTAAAGTCAAGTTGATTAAAAACAAAAAAACAAAAACAACAAAAAAATACACAAAACATTTTAAGTCATTAAAATCAGGGTGAACATGGTGGAAGTTATGTCGGGTATGCTAATCTAAACAGGTGTGTTTTGAGTTGTGATTTGAATTGATCGATAGTGTCCAGGTGACGGATGGGAGGTGGGAGAGTGTTCCAGAGGCGTGGGGCAGAGCAGCTGAAGGCTCTGGCACCCATGGTGCTGAGTCTAAATGTGGGGACAGTTAAAATTGCAGCTGAGGAGGAACGAAGTGTATGGTAGCAGCAGGTCAGAGAGGTATTGGGGAGCAAGGTGGTGTAGGGCTTTGAAGGTCAGCAGTAAAATCTTGTAGTTAATCCGGTGGTGCACAGGGAGCCAGTGGAGCTGAGTGAGGATGGGTGTGATGTGGTCCGATGATCTGGTGCGGGTGATGATCCGGGCTGCAGAGTTCTGAATGCATTGGAGGCGTTGAAGAAGTTTATTGGAGGTGCAAGTGAGGAGGGCGTTGCAGTAATCGATGATGCGGGATGTGACCAGAGCGTGGATGAGGACTTTTGTATTGTCTTTGGAGAGGGAGGGGCGGAGTCTGGAGATGTTCTGATTAAACCTTTCCCCTCTCACCTTAAACACAAGGCCAAAAATTATTCTCTGGCATAGGTTTCAATTATTTGTCATGAGCACCTACTCACCCTCATAGCTCGGTAACGCTGTCTCATGTTCTGGATCTTGTTGTGTGACTCGGCAGCTCTTAGCTGGCCAACTAGAATGAGCTGTTTTTTCTTTTCCAATTCCTCTTGACAATTAAGAGGCACATCAGGTCGAGACAAAATGAAACCTATCCTCCTTGGGGGAATTTGCGATCTTGATCCATCATTGGCTTTCTGCAGTTTGGAAGCTGATTTCCCTTCACTTGCAATGGGTTTAGGTTCAGTTTTAGGAGCCAAGTCTTCAACTCTGTCATCCTTCTTCGACATGTTAATCGATCAGCTATTTCTTCTACATTCTGTAATGAAATGAAATGAATTCTTGCTATTGAGGGAGTGCAGCGAAGGTTCACAAGGTTAATTCCCGAGATGGCGGGACTGTCATATGCTGAGAGAATGGAGCGGCTGGGCTTGTACACTCTGGAATTTAGAAGGATGAGAGGGTATCTTATTGAAACATATAAGATTATTAAGGGTTCGGACACTAGCGTAGGCAGGAAACATGTTCCCGACGTTGGGGGAGTCCAGAACCGGGGGCCACAGTTTAAGAGTAAGGGGTAAGCCATTTCAAACGGAGATGAGGAAATACATTTTCACACTGAGAGTTGTGAGTCTGTGGAATTCTCTGCCTTAGAGAGCGGTGGAGGCCGATTCTCTGGATACTTTAAAGAGGGAGCTAGATAGGGCTCTTAAAGATAGCGGAGTCAGGGGATGTGGGGAGGGGGGAAGTGGGGAGGATAAAAGGAAATATGGGATCCCGGGCTGGGAGATGAGTGCAGGGAGGAGGGAATGTAATAATAATAATAATAATAATTTGTTTATAGGGACAGTGCATATTAATGAACATTTGCATGTAAATATGCGAGATTGTAGCCAATCAGTAGCTAATTTCCGTCTCTAGTCCCAGGCAAAGGTAGGTGAAGTGTCTTGCCCAAGGACACAACGACAGTACACACTCCAAGCAGGATTCGAACCGGCCACCTTCAGGTTGCCAGCCGAACACTTAGCCCATTGTGCCATCTGTCGTCCATAGCGCCACCTGTCGTCCAATGGAGTAGGGTGATTGAGGGAAGCTGTGGGACATGTGCTGAAAGTATCTAGCATCGTCTGTTTTGTACATGCTACAGGCAGACACAAAGTCCTGGAGTAACTGTGCGGGTCAGGCAGCATCTCTGGAGAAAAGGGGTGGGTGACATTTCAGGTCGGGATGGACCCGGATTGGAAACGTCACCCACACTTTCTCTCCAGGGATGCTGCCTGACCCGCTGAGTTACTCCAGCACTTTGTGTTTATCTTTGGTATAAACCAGCATCTGCAGTTCTTTGTCTCTACACTATACTTGATACCTAGGTCCCCAATTAGAGTTGTACCGTGGTGTCCATTCATTCCACAGATGTTGCCAGACCCGCTGAGTTCCTCCAGCACTTTGGGTCCTTTTCTGAAGATCAGCACCTGCAGTTCCTTGTCTCTAGATTAGTACAATGGTGTCCATTCCCTCCACAGACGTTACCTATTCGCTGGATAGTTTTATGGCAGAGATAGACAGATTCTTGATTAGTACAGGTGTCAGAGGTTATGGGGAGAAGGCAGGAGAATGGGGTTAGGAGGGAGAGATAGATCAATGGTGGAGTAGGCTTGATGGGCCGAATGGCCCAATTCTCTTCCTATCACGTATGACCTTATAACCATATAACAATTACAGCACGGAAACAGACCATCTCGGCCCTTCTAGTCCGTGCCGGACACTTACTCTCACCTAGTCCCATCTACCTGCACTCAGACCATAAACCTCCATTCCTTTCCCGTCCATATACCTATCCAATTTATTTTTAAATGATAAAATCGAACCTGCCTCCACCACTTCCACTGGAAGCTCATTCCACACAGCTACCACTCTCTGAGTAAAGAAGTTCCCCCTCATGTTACCCCTAAACCTTTGTCCCTTAATTTTCAAATCATGTCCTCTTGTTTGAATCTTCCCTACTCTCAATGGAAAAAAAGCTTATCCACGGATAAGGGACCTTGTGACCCGCTGAGTTCCCCCGGCACTTTGTGTGTGTGTGTGTGTTTGTTAACATTTGTCCCTCTTGCTAGTGGAGTTTCTCCACTGTGAGTGTAGCCAATGCACAACATATGTCTTATTGGTGATACATTGAACAGTGATCAAGTAATATTCACCCAGAGAGTTGTGAATCTGGGGAATTCTCTGCCACAGAAGACAGTGGAGGCCAAATCACTGGATGTTTTCAAGAGAGAGTTAGATTTAGCTCTTAGGGCTAAAGGAATATGGGGGAAAAGCAGGAACAAAGTACTGATTTTAGATGATCAGCCATGATCATATTGAATGGCGGTCTAGGCTCGAAGGGCCGAATGGCCTACTCCTGCACCTATTTTTCTATGTTTCTATGAACAGGAGGGGTGGACACAGCGCGGTTCTCTCTGCGTTTGCCACCGAGGGACTTGACATGGAAGCTGGAGGCTGCAAGCAGACACACGGTGTGTGTGGCCATGCTTCTGTATTGCAGGGGGCATGGCCCTGACATGATGCATCTCTACCCCACGTTACAGCCCCTCCTTGTCTCCCCCCCACCCCAAACACACATACACCACACATACACTCCCTACACACACGCATACACACCCTACACACACACATACACACCCTACACACACACACACATACACCCCCCACACACACATACACCCCCCACACACACATACACCACACACACACACACATCCCACACACACATACACCCCCCACACACACATACACCCCCCCACACACACACACACACATATACCACACACACACATACACCACACACACATACACACACACACCCCACACACACACACACATAGCCACACACACACACACATAGTCACACACACACACACACATATATACCACACACACACACCCCCCACACATACACCACACACACACACACATACAACACACACCACACATACACCCCACACACATACATACACACACCCCACCCCACACACACACATACACGTTCCCCAGCAAACCGTGCAGCCAACAAACTCACCCTCGGCCAGAGGCAGCGCGTCCTCGCCCAGCAGAAGCCAAACAAATAATCACTATGAAGTCACAAGAAGTTACTATGGTAACCTCGACTAATGGGTTCACCGCAGATAGACCGACGCAAAATGCTGGAGTAACTCAGCGGGACGGGCGGCGTCTCTGACTCTGCAGAGAAGCGATGCCTGGATGGACACCTTTCTTCAGACTCCCTTATGTCCTCTGGTGTAAAGCAGCACCTGCAGTTCCCACCAACACTGGTGATTTAAGAAGGAACTGCAGATGCTGGAAAATCGAAGGTGGACAAAAGTGCTGGAGAAACTCAGCGGGTGCAGCAGCATCTATGGAGCGAAGGAAATAGGCAACGTTTCGGGACGAAACCCAAAGGAAATAGGCAACGTTTCGGGTCGAAACCCTTCGGGTTTCGGCCCGAAACGTTACCTATTTCCTTCGCTCCATAGATGCTGCTGCACCCGCTGAGTTTCTCCAGCACTTTTGTCCACACAGGTGATTTTTCCGGGTTACCTGCAGAGGTGGGGGAGACTGAATAGCCGGGGCTGGGTGACACAAGCACTTACTACTGCACGACTCGTGTAGACAGACACACACACACACACTGTGTGTAGGAAGCAACTGCAGGTGTTGGCTCACACCGAAGGTAGACACAAAGTGCTGGAGTAACTCAGCGGGACAGACACTAGCATCTCTGGAGAGAAGGAATGGGTGACAATAGGTGCAGGAGTAGACCATTCGGCCCTTCGAGCCAGCACCACCATTCAATGTGATCACGGCTGATCATCCCCAATCAGTACCCCGTTCCTGCCTTCTCCCCATATCCCCTGACTGATTGGGGATGATCAGCCATGATCACATTGAATGGCGGTGCTGGCTCGAAGGGCCTACTCCTGCACCTATTGTCTATTGTTTAATATATAAGTCAGATAATTATGAAAGATAAGACAATCCAACCGAATTTTCAATATTCTATTTATTTTCCATTAGATATAACATACTGAATAAAACCCACATGGCATCTAAATGTCGGCAAATAAATAATATTTTATCCATGGAAATGTTGATTGGCAATTTCCCACCATTTCACTGAAGGGTTGCGTATTGAGACTATTTTATAGCACATTCAGTTTTTGTAACAAAATGAGACACATGCTTTATTATCCTTGGGAACATGATGCATTTCCTTGAATGTCACAGTTGTGTGTGATTAGCACATAAGAGAGAAGCCAGTAATATATTAAATTCTCCAGGTATTCCTAAAGGATATCCCACCATCAAAACAAATGAAAAACCCATGTCCTCTAATATCACATAATGGATGTAAAGTTACATTTACGATTGACTGTTTCAACTATTTTAATATTAACTTCAGAGTTGGACACCTATCACACAATCCATCCTTTCTTTTTTATTTATTTATTTATTTTTAAAAATTTTATTTTATTAGAAGTAAGTACAATCATATGGCACCAAAGTGCCTAATATATATTTTCATAATACATTTTATGTACAGCTTCTTATTTTTTTAAATTATAATAAAGAAGAATAAGAATAAGAACAATAAATTAGATAGTAAAGGATAGAAAAACGTGAGATATATAGTGTGTGAAAAAGAAGAAAAAAGAAGAATGAATGAAGTTGAAGACAATCCATCCTTTCAAAATAGACAATAGACAATAGGTGCAGGAGGAGGCCATTTGACCCTTCGAGCCAGCACCGCGATTCAATGTGATCATGGCTGATCATCCCCAATCAGTACCCCGTTCCTGCCTTCTCCCCATATCCCCTGACTCCGCTATTTTTAAGAGCCCTATCTAGCTCTCTCTTGAAAGCATCCAGAGAACCGGCCTCTGAGGCAGAGAATTCCACAGACTCACCACTCTCTGTGAGAAAAAGTGTTTCCTCGTCTCCGTTCTAAATGGCTTACCCCTTATTCTTAAACTGTGTGGCCCCTGGTTCTGGACTCCTCCAACATCGGGAACATGTTTCCTGCCTCTAGTGTGTCCAAGCCCTTAACAATCTTATATGTTTCAATGAGATCCCCTCTCATTTCATAAACTAATGATGTTTAAGGCCATTTTCAGCCAGACAGCCATCGAGACAACTTTTGTGCATTTATTTCCAATTTAGTTTTGACAAGGAAATTAGTGTCATAGAATCATAGTCATACAGCAAGGAAACAGTCTCTCTGGCTCAACTTGCCCATGCCAACCAAGATGCCCCATCTACGCTATTCCCACCGTGCCCGCCTTTGGCCCATATCCCTCCAAATCTTTTAGCTTAACTGGGTATATTACAACTATAACCAGTTACCGTTACATTTTATCTGCCTGTAATTATGTGGGTGGGATTTATACGTAGTCTGAGGGAGTTTGCAGCTGGGATTCTCAAGAGAGAGTTCAAGAGAGAGAGTTTATTGTCATGTGTCCCCGGTAGGACAATGAAATTCTTGCTTTGCTTCAGCACAACAGAACATAGTAGGCATTGACTACAGAACAGATCAGTGTGTCCATATACCATTATATAAATATATACACACATGAATAAATAAACTGATAAAGTGCAAATAACAGATAATGGGCAATTAACGTTCAGAGTTTTGTTTGAGTTGAGTTTAATAGCCTGATGGCTGTGGGAAGTAGCTGTTCCTGAACCTGGTTGTTGCAGTCTTCAGGCTCCTGTACCTTCTACCTGAAGGTAGCGGGGAGATGAGTGTGTGGCCAGGATGGTGTGGGTCCTTGATGATACTGCCAGCCTTTTTGAGGCAGCGACTGCGATAGATCCCCTCGCGCAGACTCCCAAGGAGTTTAGTTTAGTTTAGTTTGAAGAAGATCGGGGAAGAGACATAGTTTTTGGCCATGCACGAGTATGATTGAAATGTACAAGATGATAGTATGAATTGTACTACTACAGTAAAGAAATAATTAATCAAGAGACTGTTTTTGGAAGATTAATCTTTCGACGGCATTGAATGTCTCATGGAGAGCTCGTGGCTGCGTATTAATTCCCTTCTGATCCTCGGTCATCTATTAAAGTGACTATCGTGGACTAAATCCTTGAGACACTGTAAAATCTGTCACTTCACCTTTCCTATCCAAAGGAGTTGATCACAACCGATCATGCACAAATCCGTTTATTTGCCATTTAACAGGAAGTAGTTGAGACAGGAACAATAATGGGAGACACTTAATAGACACAAAAAGCTAGAGTAACTCAGCAGGACAGGCAGCATCTTCGGAGAGAAGGAACGGGTCAAACCGAAACGTCACCCATTTCCTTCCCTCCAGAGATGCTGCCTGTCCCGCTGAGTTACTCCAGCATTTTGTGTCTATCTTCGGTTTAAACCAGCATCTGCAGTTCCTTCCTCTACATAGAAGACACTTGGACAGGTACATGGGTAGGGAAAGTTTGGAGGGAGAAGGGCCAAACGCGGGCAAATGGAACTAGCTTAGATGGGGCATCATGGACGAGTTGGACCGAAGGGCCGTATAGACATCACCTGTAGTCCGGATTGAACCTAGATCTGTGTCGCTGTGAGGCAGCAACTCTACCGCTGCACCACTGTGCCGCCCCATTTACATAGAGACATAGAAACATAGAAAATAGGTGCAGGAGTAGGCCATTCGGCCCTTCGAGCCTGCACCGCCATTCGATATGATCATGGGTGATCATCCAACTCAGTATCCCATCCCTGCCTTCTCTCCATACCCCCTGATCCCTTTAGCCACATCTAACTCCCTCTTAAATATAGCCAATGAACTGGCCTCAACCACCTTCTGTGGCAGAGAATTCCACAGATTCACCACTCTCTGTGTAAAAAATGATTTTCTCATCTCGGTCCTAAAAGACTTCCCTCTTATCCTTAAACTGTGATCCCTAGTTCTGGACTTCCCCAACATCGGGAATAATCTTCCTGCATCTAGCCTGTCCAAGCCCTTAAGAATTTTGTAAGTTTCTATAAGATCCTTACAACATTTACGATTCTGATCAGCTTTCTCGTAATCTAAATTAGGCTCTTTGGCTGTTGCCCAAGGCTGTGGAAAAACTCCATGAAATATTCTGCACAGAATAATGGCCTTTTAACTGGTTCACTGGAAAACATAATCGAGAGAAACAGAAAAACCAGACAAAGGGAAAACTAAATTGCTTCATGCCCCACAATCTCGTTCATTCCTCAGATAACTTTGACTAACATTCTCTGCATGATTTGAAACGTAAGGGTCAAATGAATTCATTAAAGTGGCACAATGCTACAATGGCATTTAATTCACTAAACTGGTGAAATCCTCATTAATCCAGCATGAGATAGCCAAGGTGATTTACTGCACTGGGTTGTGAAGAAGTACCAATGTTGAACTGATATCTGGGTGATATTAGTAGCATCTTACTCAATCAAGGGAACAATGATGTGGAACAAATCTGGAAACTCAGGAACGATATGCACCACATGTCATGTTTTAATTCATCATTAAATGAGGAAAAACTCTGTGAAAACAATTCCCAGAAAATTCTTGGCCCATCTATTAATCTGTAAGTAATTTTGTCCACGGTCTGTAATATTACATTGCCATTAACCATTTTCACTCAGAGAATTTTCTGTTGATAAATGTCGCTGAATTTACAAGTCTGCATAATTTGATCGCTGTTTCATGTCAAATAATTCAAAGGCCATTTGCTGTGCAATGTGACATGCTCTTGCCATTTCTATCAAGTAATTATGAATCACGGGATAATTGCATCTATTAAAGGGTCATCAAAAGAGTACTGACTGCTTCCTTGAACAAAGGTCAATAAAAATGCTGGAGAAACTCAGCGGGTGAGGCAGCTTCTATGGAGCGAAGGAATAGGTGATGTTTCGGGTCGAGACCCTTCTTCAGTCTGAGGAAGGGTCTCGACCCGAATGGCCTATTCCTGCACCTATCGTCTATGTATCCATGTATGATTAATGTATGAGTAGTTTACACCCCAGCGGTATGAACATTGACTTCTCCAATTTCAGGTAGTCCCTGCTTTCTCCCTCCTTCCCCTCCCTTTCCCAGCTCTCCCACAGCCCACTGTCTCCGCCTCTTCCTTTCTTCTTCCTGCTCTCCCCCCCCCCCCCCCCCCCACCTCCACATCAGTCAGAATAAGGGTCTCGACCCGAAACATCACCTATTCCTTCGCTCCATAGATGTTGCCTCACCTGCTGAGTTTCTCCAGCATTTATATCTACCTTCGATTTTTTCCAGCATCTGCAGTTCCTTCTTAAACGCTCCCTTGAACAGAATCTGCAGCAAGAACTGTCCGGAGAGAAAATATTTGCACAAAACCGTATTTCTTTTAGGGCGGCATAGTGTCGCAGCGATGGAATTGCTGCCTCACGCCGTTGGAGAACAGGGTTCAACCCTGACTATTAGTGCTGTCTGTACGGAGCTTGTACCTTCTTTGTGCGACTGCGTGCGCTTCCTCCCACAATGCAGAGACTTACAGGTTTGTAGGTTAATTGGTTAATTGTGAATTGTCCCCAGCGTATAGGATAGTGCTCGTGTACAGGGTGATCGCTGGTGAGCGCGGACTCGATGGGCAGATGGGCTTGCATCCGCACTGTGTCTCTAAAGTCTGAAGCCAATATTTTTAGCATTCAGTGTATCATTCACACCCATTTATCATAATATATCAAATATAGCAACCGTTCTTAATGCTGTAGAGTTTTAAAACACTGAATTTAGTTGAATATTCACGTGATAGGAGTAGAACTAGGCCATTCGGCCCATCGAGTACTACTCCGCCATTCAATCATGGCTGATCTCTGCCTCCTAATCATGTTATCGCACCCCCATTTCTCCTTCCCTTTGTCTCCTTCAACCTGCATCCCTGCCTCTGCCTTCACATTCTGCTACCCTCTCTATTTATGTCACAAGGAATAGGAGTGGAACAAGGCCATTCGGCCCATCAAGTCTACTCCGCCATTCGATCATGGCTGATCTATCTCTCCTTCCCAACCCCATTCTCCTGCCTTCTCCCCATCACCTCTGACACCCGAACTAATCAATAATCTATCTATCTATCTCTGCCTTAAAAATATCCACATTTTAAGGCAGAGTAAATATAGTGTTTTTATATACTATAAATACACTATATATGGTATATAGTATCTGTTGTGAGTAAGTGTGTAGAATGGAACTGCAGGCGCTGTTCTTCACCAAAGATAGACACAAAGTGCTGGAATGTGTTACAACATATACATCATTGTTTGTTAAACACCAGACACTCTTAAATACAATTCAAAGTACTACATAGATTACACTACTCCAAAACAAAACTAAACAGAATTTTTCCAAATATCTCTCCTATCTGTGATAAATGTCAATGCCTAGAAGCTAACTTAACTCATACCTTTGTAAACTGCATAAAAATTATAAAAATCTGGATGGATATTTTTTAAATTATCTCTGAAGTTGTTAACATTCAAGGATCCTGATCCAAAACTAATAATATTAGGAATATCAGAACAAAGTATAAAACTCCCAATAAATCAAAGACATTTTCTTGATTATAGTATAATAATTGGGAAAAAATTAATACTAAAATTTTGGAAAAACCCAACAGCCCCCCCCAATTAAAATGTGGATTACGGAAATGTCTGAGACCTTACACTTGGAAAAAATGAGACTTGTCTTAATTGACAGATCAGAACTATTTGCTAGAATATGATCTCCATTTATCGATTTTCTAAAAGGGTAAATTGGTTCAACACAGAAGCTGGACTGAAACTTGAGTTCAGGACTGGATGAATAATTACACCTTATAGTCTATGGACCTATCTCCAAAACTGTGTAATTGGTCATTTCCTTTGTTTTTACCTTTCCCTCTATATTAGTTTATAGTTTTTTCTTCTCTTATTTTTTTCTTTCTCTACAGTTCTATCTTTCAAAAATTTCCAATAAAAAATAGAAGCTTTGTATGTATGTAATTGGTAAACAAATTGTGTTTTGCTATTATATGTATATGCGTCTAATAAAAATATGAAAAAAAAAAAAAAGTGCTGGAATAACCCAGTGGGCCAGTAGCATCCCTGGAGAAAAAGGATGGGTGCCGTTTTGCGGTGGGTCACTATGTTTTGAATAAATCGCTTGCAGTCTCACAGCCTTTTGTGTCCTTTTCATTTCTGGCCTTTGTCCACCCATCTGTTCAACAAACCCCCCCTCTCTCTCTCCTATATCCACCTATCACTTGCCGAGCTTTGTCTCGCCCCCACTTGTCTTCCTGCTTCCTGCCCCCAACTACAATCAGTTTGACAAAGGGACCCGGACTGAAACGTTGCCTTCCCATGTCCTCCAGAAATGTTAGGACCGAGATGAGAAAAACATTTTTCACACAGAGAGTGGTGAATCTGTGGAATTCTCCGCCACAGAAGGTAGTGAGTTGAGGCCAGTTCATTGGCTATATTTAAGAGGGAGTTAGATGTGGCCCTTGTGGCTAAAGGGATCAGGGGGTATGGAGAGAAGGCAGGTACAGGATACTGAGTTGGATGATCAGCCATGATCATATTGAATGGCGGTGCAGGCTCGAAGGGCTGAATGGCCTACTCCTGCACCTATTTTCTATGTTTCTATGTCTATGTTTCTATGTAGAAACAAGAAACCGCAGAGGCTGGTTTACAAAAGAAGACACAAAGTGCTGGATTAACTCAGTGGTTCAGGCAGCATCTCTGGAGAACATGGATAGGAGATATTTCAGGTGATATGTCATCTATCTGAAGAAGGCTTTCGACCCGAAACATCACCTATTCCTTCGCTCCATAGATGCTGCCTCACCCACTGAGTTTCTCCAGCATTTTTGTCTACCTTCGATTTTCCAGCATCTGCAGTTCCTTCTTAACCATGTCATTTATCCATGTTCTCCAGAGATGCTGCCTGAACCGCTGAGTTAATCCAGCACTTTGTGACATTTCCTCTATCATATTAATTGATCATTAACAGGTAATTTATGTTATAGTTTTAGATCATAATATATCAAATCGAGCAACCGTTCTCAATGCTGTCGTTTTAAAATACTGAATTTTGTTGAATATTCACAAGTTCACGAGTGATAGGATTAAAATTAAGGCCATTCGGCCCATTGAGTACTATGCCATTCAATCATGGCTGATCTCTGCTTCTAATCCCATTTTTCTGCCTTCTCCTCATAACCCTTGACACACGTTCTAATCAAGAATGTGTCTATCTCTGCCTTTAAAATATCCACTGACTTGGCCTCCACAGCCCTCTGTGGCAAAGAGTTCCACAGATTAACTACACTCTGACTAAAGAAGTTTCTCGTCACACCCTTTTTAAAAGTGCACCCTTTAATCCTGAGGCTGTGACCTCTGGTCCTAGACTCTCCCACCAGTGGAAACATCCTCTCCACATCCACTCTATCCATGCCTTTCATTATTCTGTAAGTTTCAATGAGGTCCCCTCACAACCTTCTAAACTCCAATGAGTAGAGTCCCAGTGCTGTCAAACACTCATCATATGCTAACCCACTCATTCCTGGGATCAAAAATATTCAAAGCAGTATTATGCCACCGACTGTCGTGATCAAAGACATGAGATAGACACAAAAAGTTGGAGTAACTCAGCGGGATAGGCAGCATCTCTGGGGAGAAGGAATGGGCGACTTTTCGGGTCGAGACCCTTCTTCAGACTGGTTAGGGATAAGGGAAACGTGAGATATAGACTGTGATGTGGCGTTTCCTTTATCCTTAACCAGTCTGAAACATAGAAACATAGAAAATAGGTGCAGGAGGAGGCCATTCGGCCCTTTGAGCCTGCACCCCCATTCATTGTGATCATGGCTGATCGTCCCCTGTCAATAACCGGTGCCTGCCTTCTCCCCATATCCCTTGACTCCACTAGCCCCTAGAGCTCTCTCTTAAATCCATCAGGTGACTTGGCCTCCACTGCCCTCTGTGGCAGGGAATTCCATAAATTCACAACTCTCTGTATGAAAAAGTTTTTTTCTCACCTCAGTCTTAAATGACCTCCCCTTTATTCTAAGACTGTGGCCCCTGGTTCTGGGCTCGCCCAACATTGGGAACATTGCAGATGCTGGTCTACAAAGTAGACAAAGTGATGGTGTAACTCAATGGGCCAGGCAGCATCTATAGAGGATATGGATAGAAACATAGAAACATAGAAAATAGGTGCAGGAGTAGGCCATTCGGCCCTTCGAGCCTGCACCGCCATTCAATATGATCATGGCTGATCATCCAACTCAGTATCCTGTACCTGCTTTCTTTCCATACCCCCTGATCCCTTTAGCCACAAGGGCCACATCTAACTCCCTCTTAAATATATCCAATGAACTGGCCTCAACTACATTCTGCGGCAGAGAATTCCAGAGATTCACCACTCTCTGTGTGAAAAATGTTTTTCTCATCTCATTCCTAAAAGATTTCCCCTTTATCCTTAAACTGTGACCCCTTGTTCTGGACTTCCCCAACATCGGGAACAATCTTCCTGCATCTAGCCTGTCCAACCCCTTCAGGACTGGATAGGCAACATTTCAGGACAGAACTCTTCTTCAGACTGATTGTAGCAAGGGGGAGACAGCTGCCTGAAGATGGGTCTCGACCCGACACGTCACCCATTCCTTCTCTCCAGAGATGCTGCCTGTCCCGCTGAGAGTTACTCCAGCTTTTTGTGTCTATCTTCGGTTTAAACCAGCATCTGCAGTTCCTTCTTATTCCACAGTGATCAAACATATGCCTGAACCTGGTGGCAATATTAATAGTGCGCCTTCTAATCTCTCAGCGATGTGTCCAGGCACTAAGTGAGACAATATAATCCATTTAGCATGCTGTTTTATTGAGTTGAAGAGCTACTGCAGAAAATTGCTTCAGAAAACCACAGGAAGTTCCCTTAGGATGTTTTACCAGCACTGTATCATATGGATTACATCCAGACAATGGACTGCAAGTGCACAAAATTGCTGGGGAAACTCAGCGGGTGCAGCAGCATCTATGGAGCGAAGGAAATAGGCGACGTTTCGGGCCGAAACCCTTCTTCAGACTGCAAGTGCTGGTTTCCAAAAAAAGACACAAAGTGCTGGAGTAACTTAGCAGGTCAGGCAGCATCTCCGGAGAACATGGATAGATGGCGTTTCGGGTCGGGACCCTTCTTTAATTAAAAGAAGGGGGAAGACAGATGGAAAAGAGTATGGCACAGTGGCGCAGCGGTAGAGTCGCTGCCTTACAGCGCCAGAGACCCGGGTTCCATCCTGACTACGTGAGCTGTCTGTATGGAGTTTGTACGTTTCCCCTGTGACCACGTGGGTTTTCTCCGGGTGCTCCGGTTTCCTCCCACACTCCAAAGACGTGCGGGTTTGTAGGTGGATTGGCTTCTGTTAAATGTATAAATTGTCCCCAGTGTGTGTAGGATAGTGCCAGTGTACGGGGTGATCACTGGCCGGCACGGACTCTGTGGGCCGAAGGGCCAGTGTCCACTCTGTATCTCTAAAGTCTAAAGTAAAGTCTACAGAGCAAGATTATTACATCCATCTTTTACAAGAGTGATCACAGGATCAAATGCAATGCAATTATAAGTGCAATGTATAGGTCAAGTCACCACAAGGTGGGTGAATGTATGACTTACTGCGCTGGTGCTTCCTCCAGAGTCAAGCCCTGGTTATATTTTTGAAAGACTTCCTACCATCGAGTCACAGAGTCGTACAGCATGGAAACAGGCCCTTCAGCCCCACTTGTCGACACCGGCCAACGTGCCCCATCTGCACTGGTCCCGCCTGCCTGTGTTAGAATTTAGAAGATTGAGGGGGGATCTTATAGAAACTTGCTACCTCACTGTACCAGAGTTCGATCCTAGCCTCGGGAGCTGTCTGCGTGGAGTTTGCATGATGTGCATAGATTTTTTTTTCCTGGTGCTACGGTTTCCCCTGTAGTGTGTAGGAGGTGGGATAAATTCTTCAGGGGTTGGACAGGCTAGATGCAGGAAGATTGTTCCCGATGTTGGGGAAGTCCAGAGCACGGGGTCACAGTTTAAGGATAAGAGGGAAGTCTTTTAGGACCGAGATGAGAAAATCATTTTTCACACAGAGAGTGGTGAGTCTGTGGAATTCTCTGCCACGGAAGGTAGTTGAGGCCAGTTCATTGGCTAAAGGGATCAGGGGGTATGGAGAGAAGGCAGGTACAGGATACTGAGTTGGATGATCAGCCATGATCATATTGAATGGCGGATCAGGCTCGAAGGGCCGAATGGCCTACTCCAGCACCTATTTTCTATGTTTCTATGTTTGGCCCATATCCCTCTAAACCTGTCCTATCCATGTACCTGTCTAAACTACCTCCTCCAGGCATTTCGTTCCATACACCCATCACCCTTTGTGTGGAAAAAGTCATCCCTCAGATTGTTGATCCATTTCCCTCCACAGATGCTGCCTGACCCAATTGAGTTCCTCCAGCACTTTGTGTTTTGCTGAAGATTGCAGCATCTGCAGTTCCGTGTGTCTTCAATTGTTGACATCACCTGGAAAGAATAAAACAGGCGTTTAAGAAGGAGTTGCAGATGCTGGAAAATCGAAGGTAGACAAAAATGCTGGAGAAACTCAGCGGGTGCAGCAGCATCTATGGAGCGAAGGAAATAGGCAACGTTTCGTCCCGAAACGTTGCCTATTTCCTTCGCTCCATAGATGCTGCTGCACCCGCTAAGTTTCTCCATGAATAAAACAGGATAAAAGCACAGATTCGGTGAAGAGCTATCAGGAGGAAGCAGAGATGAATCATTCACTTGGGACAGTTTTTTGGCTAGACATGATCATCTAATGTCTTTATCGTGTGCCTTTATCAGCTTTTTCAATCTGTTTTACTAGCACCGTGATATTTGGTGGCCCTGACTGAATATGATTTAGATTACAAAGGAACTGCAGATGCTGATTTAAACCGAAGATAGACACAAAATGCGTAAGATGGCACAATGGGCTAAGTGTTCGGCTGGCAACCGGAAGGTAGCCGGTTCGAATCCCGCTTGGAGTGCATACTGTCGTTGTGTCCTTGGGCAAGACACTTCACCCACCTTTGCCTGTGTGTGAATGTGTGTGAGTGTGTGTGAGTGATTGGTGGTGGTCGGAGGGGCCGTAGGCGCAGATTGGCAGCCACGCTTCCGTCAGTCTGCCCCAGGGCAGCTGTGGCTACAGAAGTAGCTTACCACCACCGAGTGTGACTGAGGAGTGAATGAATAATGCGATGTAAAGCGCCTTGAGTATTAGAAAGGCGCTATATAAATCCCATCCATTATTATTAACTCAGCGGGACAGGCAGTATCTCTGGATAAAAAGAATGGGTGACGTTTATCCAGAAGAAGTGTCTTGACCCGAAACGTCATCCGTTCCTTCTCTCCAGAGATGCTTCCTGTCCCACTGAGTTGCTACAGCATTTTGTGTCTATTTATAATTTAGTTTAGTTTCGAGATACTGCGCGGAAACAGGCCCTTCAGCCCACCGAGTCTGCACCGGCCAGCGATTCCCACATATCAACACTATCCTGCACACACTAGGGACAATTTACACTTATCCCAAGCCAATTAACCTCCAAACCTGTAAGTCTTTGGAGTGTGGAAGAAAAGCTGAAGATCTGGGAGAAAACCTACTCAGGTCACGGGGAGAATGTAGAAAAGTCCGTCTAGACAGCACCTGTAGTCGGGATCGAACCCGGGTCTCTGGCGCTGCAAGCGCTGTAAGGCAGTAACTCTACCACTCCACCACCGTGCTGGAATTGAAAATTGAAATTGAAAATGCTGGAAAAGTTTTCAAATCAATTATGTACCAAATCTGAGTTTGGAGCAATTTTCATGCAATTTTTCTTTCTGCATTGCCTGCTAAATACATTTGCTTTCTGATTTCTTGCAATGAATTGGTTAATTATATGTATTCTTTGGCAAAAAACAAACACTCATCAAAACACAGCAAATGTGCCAATGATGTATCTAGAGTTTGTGATTATAACCCCGGGTGCAACATTGATTACGTGCATCCTTTGCTGAAGCAGTAGAATAGTTCTTCATTTGGTCAATTTACCCAGCATATGGGCTACGTCAAGGATTATTTATTTGAGTGCAAAAATAAGAAACACATTTTACAAGAAAAATCCCATCGGGCAAAAGGTACAGAAGTGTGAAAACGCCCACCACCACATTCCCAGCGGTATGAACATTGACTTCCCCAATTTCAGGTAGTCCTTGCTTTCTCCCTCCTCCCCCCCCCCACCCCCCTTCCCCTTCCCAACTCTCCCCCCAAGCCTACTGTCTCCACCTCTTCCTTTCCTTTTCCCCACCCCAGTCCGACATCAGTCTCGACCCGAAACGTCGCCTATTTCCTTCTCTCAATAGATGCTGCCTCACTCGCTGAGACTCTCCAACATTTTAGTCTACTGTGCCTGTGTCTGCCTATCTGTGTGTCCACGTGTTGTGCATGTGAGTGAGTCTGTGTAAATGTGTACCTGTGTGCATATATATGTGTGTGTGAGTGTGTGTGTAAATGTGTACCTGTGTGCATATGAGTGTGTGTGTGAGTGTGTGTGAATGCCTGCACTCCCATCAGTTAGTTCTATGTGACAAATTTAGTGAGCTCATGTATGTTCTTTCTGCATCGGTCCCACATGCAGGCTGATTCACTCCAGGCAGCTATTCCAACCGTCATTTCAGATCATGTCCTGTTCATTTCTTCTCTTAGGAATCTCCTGGTACTCAGTGCAAAGAACACACCTCCCCCCCCACCCCTCTACCTGACCCTCGAGGAGATGAAAGTCTGAGTTTGTAAAGCTGGTTACACACACGGACCGCAGGGGGGGGGGGGGGGGGGGAGGAGGACGAGAAAATCCCCAGTGAAAAGACCAAAAACCATTGGAGCTCTGGTTTAAAGAAATTGCTTGAAGGATTAGAAGGGAGATGAAGAAATTATAGAGTCATGCCATAGATAATATGGAACTAGTGTGAAAGGGTAGACAAAAATGCTGGAGAAACTCTGCGGGTGAGGCAGCATCTATGGAGGGAAGGAGTAGGTGACGTTTCTGGTCGAGACCCTTCTTCAGTGATCGATGGCCAGTGGCTGAACGGCCTATTTCCATTCTAAACTAAACTAAACTAAACTAAACTAAACTACACTAAACTAAACAAACCAAAAACAACAAAACTGATTATAAAACATAAACAAAAAACGTAAACTGAAAATCCTCACATTATTTTCACATTAAAATTCTGATTATTTCAAACCATTGAACAAAAATTCTTGCACAATTTCAAAACTGGATAGATATGTTAACAAACTGGTTGATCGGATATTTTGAATTTTAAATTGTCATTTTGTCATTTTTTTAATGGGGATTCAATCAAGATTATTAAAGGTCCGTGCTTAATGCCACAGAGGGCAGTGGAGGCCAATTCACTGGATGTTTTCAAGAGAGAGTTAGATTTAGCTCTTAGGGCTGAAGGAATCAAGGGATATGGGGAGAAAGCAGGAACGGGGTACTGATTTTGGATGATCAGCCTTGATCATATTGAATGGCGGCGCTGGCTCGAAGGGCCGAATGACCTACTCCTGCACCTATATTTCTATGTTTCTAATAATTATCTCAAGTTCAAGTTCAAGTGAGTTTATTGTCATGTGTCCCTGTATAGGACAATGAAATTCTTGCTTTGCTTAAGCACACAGAAAATAGTAGGCATTTACTACAAAACAGATAAATGTGTCCATATACCATGATATAAATATATACACACATGAATACATAAACTGGTAAAGTGCAAATAACAGAAAGTGGTTATTAATAATCAGAGTTTTGTCCGAGCCAGGTTTAATAGCCTGATGGCTGTGGGGAAGTAGCTATTCCTGAACCTGGTTGTTGCAGTCTTCAGGCTCCTGTACCTTCTTCCTGAAGGTAGCAGGGAGATGAGTGTGTGGCCAGGATGGTGTGGGTCTTTGATGATACTGCCAGCCTTTTTGAGGCAGCGACTGCGATAAAGATTGCATTAAAATACAGAGTGCAGGTTTTTCCCCCAAATCTTCATGCCCACATGTTCGAGTAAGGCAGAAATCTCTTCCCAGCTATGATCAGGCAACACTGAATTGGCACTAAAATGTCCTAGCCTGTTTGATATGATTGCTCATTGATCTCTATGGTCCTTGCTGACAGAATACTACTCCGACACAATCAATAACTGTGTTTTGCAGTGAAATCAGATATCCCTTTGTATCAAAGATAGACACAGAAAGCTGGAGTAACTCAGCGGGACAGGCAGCATCTCTGGAGAGAAGGAATGGGTGGGTGACGTTTCGGGTCAAGACCCTTCTTCAGATTGAAAGCCACGGGAAAGGGAAACAAGAGATATAGACAATGATGTGGAGAGATAAAGAACAATGAATGAAAGATATGCAAAAAAGGAAACAGGCTGTTGTTAGCTGTTTGTAGGGTGAAAACGAGGACCTCGTGTGACTTGGGTGGGGGAGGGATGGAGAGAGAGGGAATGCCGGAGTTTCTTGAAGTTAGAGAAACCAATATTCATACCACTGGGCTGTAAGCTGCCCAAGCAAAATATGAGATGCTGTTCCTCCAATTTGCGTTTAGCCTCACTATGACAATGGAGGAGGCCTAGGACAGAAAGGTCAGTGTGGGAATGGGAAGGAGAATTAAAGTGTTTAACAACCGGGAGATCAGGCATGTCCAGGCGGGCTGAGCGAAGGTGTTCAGCAAAACGATCGCCCAGTCTATGTTTGGTCTCGCCGATGTATAAGAGTCCACATCTTGAACACCGTCAACACTGGTCCCACACAGAGGGTGGTGGGTGTTTGGGATGAGTTGCCAGAGGAGGTTGTTGAGGCAGGTACTATCACAACATTTAATAAGCACTTGGATAGATTCATGTTTAAGAAGGAACTGCAGATGCTGGAAAATCGAAGGTAGACAAAAAATGCTGGAGAAACTCAGCGGGTGCAGCAGCATCTATGGAGCGAAGGAAATAGGCAACGTTTCGGGCCGAGACCCTTTTTAGATGGTTGAGAGGGTTATGGGCCAAATGCAGCAAATGGGAACTAGCTTAGATGGGGCGTCCAGGTTGGAATGGATGAGTTGGGCTGAAGGGTCTGTTTGCGTGCTGCTGACACTATGACTATGGTGCACTTTCATTTACCACACGGTATCCTTCACTGTCTGTTGGAACTACTGGGGTTAAGTGACCTTCCAGCCTTTTATTCCCAAGGGCTGTTCAACCCCTGTCATCTGTGACTGTGTACAGACACAAAATGCTGGCGTATCTCAGCGGCCCAGGCATCATCTCTTCTTCCCCCCCGACACGCCACCTATTCCTTCTCTCCAGAGATGGCTGCCTGACCCCGCCTGAATGACTCCAGTATTTTGTGTCTCTCTTCGGAATAAACCAGATCCGCAATTCCTTCCTGCAACGTCTGTGACTGTGTGTTTGTTCCTGACGCTGGTTTATTAACTACTATTCTGCTGCCCACACACTCTCTGCACCTTGTTCCTCTGTCCCAGTCATTGAAAGTTCTTTGCCAGAATGAATCACTCACTGCCCAGACATGAGCTGGGCTCAGGGACTTCTTGGAGCATGAGCGTGATTCATATATTGTACAGCATCGCTAATCCCTTTGTGTCCATTTGTCTCCTTGTTTATTACTTACACTCTCATCCTGTGTCTTCAGGAAGTGACAGTAGACCTTTCCAACTGCACTTACAACAACTGGGACTTGAAAATGGCACCAAACTGGCGACTCTGTATACTGCAGCATCTGCAGTTCCCTTTTGAAGACTCTGTATACTGTATCAGTGTACAACTGCTATACATGTGTACTGTGTCTGAGATAGACAATAGACAATAGACAATAGACTAATAGGTGCAGGAGTAGGCCATTCGGCCCTTCGAGCCAGCACCAATCAGTACCCTGTTCCTGCCTTCTCCCCATATCCCCCGACTCCGCTATTTTTAGGAGCCCTATCTATCTCTCTCTTGAGAGCATCCAGAGAACCGGCCTCCACCGCCCTCTGAGGCAGAGATACTTCTCCAATATGAACGGATGCTCCTCGACTTGCGATGCTTCGAGTTACGATATTTCGACTTTACGATGGTGCAAAAGTGTCACACATTCAGTAGAAACCGAACTTCGAATTTTGAATTTCGATCTGATCTGGGCCGCTGAGTTACGCCAGCATTTTGTGTCTGTACGCAGGCAGTCACAGATGACAGGGGTTGAACAGCCCTTGGGAATAAAAGGCTGGCAGGTCGCTGAACCCCCCCAGTAGTTTAAGTACGATACTCTCTTGTGATGCCGGGCAACGGCAGCGAGCCGCAGGTCCCACAGCAACGCGACCACCACGTAAACAACCGTGACCACGTCAACTAAGTCAATTGGATGTCAATTACAAAATGGACGTCAATTTTGAGAGATTGGCAAAAACTGACAGTGTCGATGCCCCAGTGCCTAATAACAATGTTTTATTATTAATGTTTAATGTTTTATTTATCATTCCCAACTGTATACCGAGGTACAGTCGAAAATGACGAGTTGCGCTGTTTGCTGGTCCGCTCCACACACCCAGGCTGCTGATGAACGCAGCCCCACAGCGATGCATGTTGGCGTTGAACCAGCCGACCCCTGTAGGGAGCCGATTTAGGCCGACACTCTCTTTGCGGGGCAGGTCCGAGCCGGGTGGGGCTATGTATGAACATAGATGTAACTAGTAGCGTGGATAGGGGAGAACCAGTGGATGTGTTGTATCTGGACTTCCAGAAGGCTTTCGACAAGGTCCCACATAAGAGATTAGTTTACAAACTTAAAGCACACGGCATTGGGGGTTCAGTATTGATGTGGATAGAGAACTGGCTGGCAAACAAGAAGCAAAGAGTAGGAGTAAACGGGTCCTTTTCACAATGGCAGGCAGTGACTAGTGGGGTACCGCAAGGCTCAGTGCTGGGACCCCAGCTATTTACAATATATATTAATGATCTGGATGAGGGAATTGAAGGCAATATCTCCAAGTTTGCGGATGACACTAAGCTGGGAGGCAGTGTTAGCTGTGAGGAGGATGCTTGGAGACTGCAAGGTGACTTGGATAGGCTGGGTGAGTGGGCAAATGTTTGGCAGATGCAGTATAATGTGGATAAATGTGAGGTTATCCATTTTGGTGGCAAAAACAGGAAAGCAGACTATTATCTAAATGGTGGCCGACTAGGAAAAGGGGAGATGCAGCGAGACCTGGGTGTCATGGTACACCAGTCATTGAAAGTAGGCATGCAGGTGCAGCAGGCAGTGAAGAAAGCGAATGGTATGTTAGCTTTCATAGCAAAAGGATTTGAGTATAGGAGCAGGGAGGTTCTACTGCAGTTGTACAGGGTCTTGGTGAGACCACACCTGGAGTATTGCGTACAGTTTTGGTCTCCAATCTGAGGAAGGACATTATTGCCATAGAGGGAGTGCAGAGAAGGTTCACCAGACTGATTCCTGGGATGTCAGGACTGTCTTATGAAGAAAGACTGGATAGACTTGGTTTATACTCTCTAGAATTTAGGAGTTTGAGAGGGGATCTTATAGAAACTTATAAAATTCTTAAGGGGTTGGACAGGCTAGATGCAGGAAGATTGCTCCCGATGTTGGGGAAGTCCAGGACAAGGGGTCACAGCTTAAGGATAAGGGGGAAATCCTTTAAAACCGAGATGAGAAGAACTTTTTTCACACAGAGAGTGGTGAATCTCTGGAACTCTCTGCCACAGAGGGTAGTCGAGGCCAGTTCATTGGCTATATTTAAGAGGGAGTTAGATGTGGCCCTTGTGGCTAAGGGGATCAGAGGGTATGGAGAGAAGGCAGGTACGGGATACTGAGTTGGATGATCAGCCATGATCATATTGAATGGCGGTGCAGGCTCGAAGGGCCGAATGGCCTACTCCTGCACCTAATTTCTATGTTTCTATGTTTCTATGTTTCTACATGGTGAAACCAAAATGTATATAAAAGGCCTTTATTAAAATCTGACAATGTGCACTTTAACCACAGGTGATTTTTTTCTATTACCAAATCTCAAAATGTGGAGTCCAGAGGCAAATAAATAAATGATGTGTCTTTGTCCCAAACATTATGGAGGGCACTGTACCTGACTCTGAGCTACTGATTTAAAGACAAGGGCATTCCAACATTGACCTCTATGTCCTCACTGGTGCTCACTGATGCATTAGAACAAGATCTTCATCTACTCCTTAAGTACTTTTCTGTCTCGGTTCAAGTGCAACAATTTTAGATTAATATAATTTCTCCTATATTTAGCTTCTGGCTACGATTCTGCCTTTCCACTTTTTACCTGTAGTGCCTTATGTTCCATTAGAGCAATCTCTTCACATGCATCACTTGTCATTTAACCTCTCCTGTCTTTCACAAACCTTCATGATCCTCCTATTCCTCCTCCGCTGCATTACTTGCTAAACCCTGTTCTTACACCTCCAGTTCTGGTGAACAGATATTGAATGAAAATTCTCTCTCCACAGCCGTTAAGGAATTCCGATATTCCCTGCTTCAATATCAGATGCAAGTTTCAGTTTCATTTGCTATAAGGGCAGCAGAGTGGCGCAGCGGGTAGAGCTGCTACCTCACAACGCCAGAGACCCAGGTTCGATCCTGATCTCGGGTGCTTTCTGTGCGGAGTTTGCACGTTCTCCCTGTGACCATGTGGGTTTCCTCCGGGTGCTCTGGTTTCATGCATCATTTTCATTTGACCTCAAAAATGTGCGGGCTTCTAGGTTAATTGGCTTCCGTATTTCGTCCATAGTGTATAGGACATAGAACTAGTGTGCAGCTGATGGCTGGTCGGCTTGGACTGGGTGGACTGAAGGGCCTGTTTCCATGCTGTATCTCTGAACTAAACTAATTATGTACGATATTACGAAACATCACCTATCCCCGCGGGCCTGAAGAAGGGTCCTGACCTGAAACATCACCAATCCATGTTCTCCTGAGATGTTGCCTGACCCGCTGAGTTACTCCAGCACTTTGTGTCTTCTTTGTACACCAGTTTCCGCAGTGCCTTGCTTCTACTGATAACTGATCCATTTATCACAAGAATGATGAAGGCAGCAGAGTTGATATGATGAGAATCCACGGCATCATCCACCTATCCACTTACACAGCGTGCAGAGAATACTCAGTTAACTCAGCACAGTGCTGGATCCTTATCAACACTCGTACTCAACCATTCATCGCAATCCAATCTCGGCAGCTTCGTGAAGACAATGAATAAATATAGCTTGAATAGAAGCCTTCCTCAGGTACATGGCATCCTGCAAGAAGTAATCAACATCACAATGCCGTGAGAATTGCAAGTGAGATAAGTGTAATTCATTTGAAATGTAACCCTTTGAGGAGGGCGTGATTTTCAATGAGAATCACACCTTACTGAATATGCTTTTTTATTTAGTTTCGTGATACAGCCTGGAAACAGGCCCTTCAGCCCATCGACCATCGAACTGCGCATTTTAGTTTAGTTGAGTTTATTGTCACGTGTACCGAGGAACAGTGACAAGCTTTTTGTAACATGCTAACCAGTCAGCAGAAAGACAATACATGATTACAATCTATACATTTACAGTGTATAGATACATGATAAGGGAATAATGTTTAGTGCAAGATAAAACCAGCAAAGTCCGATCAAGGATAGTCCGAGGGACATTAAAGAGGTAGATAGTAGTTCGGCACTGTTCTCTGGTTGTGGTAGGATGATTCAGATGCCTGATAACAGCTGGGAAGAAACTGTACCTGAATATGGAGGTGTGCGTTTTCACACTTCTGTACCTTTTGCCTGATGGGAGAGGGGAGAAGAGGGAGTGGCCGGGGTGCGACTGGTCCTTGATGATGCTGCTGGCCTTGCCGAGGCAGCGTGAGGTGTAGATGGAGTCAATGGAAGGGAGGTTGGTTTGTGTGATGGTCAGGGCTGCGTCCACAATTCGCTGCAATTTCTTATGGTCTTGGATGGAGCCGTTCCCAAACACTAACACTACCCTGCGAACACTAGGGACAATTTCTACATTTATACACTTATACCAAGACAATTATCTTACAAACCTGAACGGTTTTGGAGTGTGGCAGGAAACCGATGATCTCGGAGGAAATCCCATGCGGTCACGGGGAGAACGTACAAACTCCGTACAGACAAGCGCCCATAGTCAGGATCGAACCTGGGTCTGTGGCGCTGTGAGGCAGCAACTCTACCGCTACACCACCGTGGCGTCCTTTTCCTTTGAAATGAAAACTTGCAAAGTACATTTTCCACATCTTGGAGTGGCATGTTCATTAGATGTGTCATTGGTACACAAGGAAGTCTACAGGATCATAAACAAAAAATAAAACCCAAGTGCTGTGGAATTCTCTGCCTCAGAGGGCGGTGGAGGCCGGTTCTCTGGATGCTTTCAAGAAAGATCTAGATAGGGCTGTTAAAGATAGCGGAGTCAGGGGATATGGGGAGAAGGCAGGAACGGGGTACTGATTGTGGATGATCAGCCATGATCACATTGAATGGCGGTGCTGGCTCGGAGGGCCGAAATGGCCTAGTCCTGCACCTGTTGTCTATTGTCTATTGCTGGAGGAACTCAGTGGGTCAGGCAGCATCTGTGGAAAAGAATCTGTGGCATGGTTTCGGGGTCGGAACTTTTCTTCAGACTGAGCGGAGTGGGGGGGGGGGGGGGGGGTGAGGGGGGGAAGAAAGCTGGAAAAGCAGGTGGAGGTGGGACAAAGGCTGGCAAGTGATAGGTGGATACAGGTGAGGGGGTGGTGATTTGATGGGTGGAGTAAGTGACAATGACTGGAGGTGCAAAGGAGCAAAAGGGAGTCAGATAAGGAGAGAAGAGGAGGAGTGAAATGTAAAGGCTGGGGGGCGGTGGGGGGGGGGTGGGG
>NC_045978.1:3097473-3127473 GCF_010909765.2 Amblyraja radiata
GCCCAGCCGATCCATTCTATCAACATATGACAGTCCCGCCATCTCGGGAATTAACCTTGTGAACCTACGCTGCACTCCCTCAATAGCAAGAATGTCCTTCCTCAAATTAG
Source organism: Amblyraja radiata (assembly GCF_010909765.2). Classification (NCBI taxonomy): domain Eukaryota; kingdom Metazoa; phylum Chordata; class Chondrichthyes; order Rajiformes; family Rajidae; genus Amblyraja; species Amblyraja radiata. The sequence goes on from NC_045978.1 coordinate 3,097,584, forward strand.
GAGATCACAACTGCACACAATACTCCAGGTGATGTCTCACCAGGGCCCTGTACAACTGCAGAAGGACCTCTTTGCTCCTATACTCAACTCTTCTCTTTATGAAGGCCAACATACCATTAGCTTTCTTCACTGCCTGCTGTACCTGCATGTTTACTTTCAGTGACTGATGTACTAGGACACCCAGGTCTTGTTGTACTTCTTCTTTTCCTAACCTGACACCATTCAGATAATAAACTGGCTTCCCGTTCTTGCCTTCAAAGTGGATAACCTCACTTTTATCCACATTATACTACACCTGCCATGCATCCGCCCACTCACCCAACCTGTACAAGTCACCCTGCATCCTCATAGCATCCTCCTCACAGTTCACACTGCCACCCAGCTTTGTGTCACCTGCAAATTTGCTAATGTTATTTTTAATTCCTTCATCTAAATCATTAATGTATATTGTAAATAGCTGCGGTCCCAGCAACGAGCCCTGCAGCACCCCATTAGTCACTGCCTGCCATTCTGAAAGGGACCCGTTAATCCCTATTCTTTGTCTCCTGTCTGCCAACCAATTTTCTATCCATGTCAAACAGCATCAATGGGTCTAGAAGTGGCGTTGCCTCGAAAAAGGCAATCAACATTGGGTAGAGTCGCTGCCTTATAGCACCAGAGACTCTGGTTCGATCCCGACTATGGGTGCTGTCTGTACAGAGTTTGTATGTTCTCCCTGTGACCGTTTGGGTTTTCTCCAAGATATTCGGTTTCCTCCCACACTCAAAAGACGCACAGATTTGTGGGTTAATTGGGTTGGTATAAATGTAAATTGTCTCCAGTGATAGTGAGCGGGGATCGCTGGTCAGTGCGGACTCGGTGGGCCGAAGGGCCTGCTCCTGCCATGTACCTCTAAACTAAACTAAAACTAAACTTCTCCTTTGTGAATTTTATTCACTTCTGTAAGAGCAAGCGTCAGCTTCCTGCGCACCAAGTAACGTAGCCTCTCGAAAACCCTGCAATCCATGCTAGGACAATAAAAGCTGCCAAATTGTTCTCGAGGTTCCTTCCATATATCCCCATTCCTTCATGTGGACCAGGAAGAAAATCCTGGAGCTGATTACATAACAAATTATGGGATATCTGACTCGGGGTCGGAATAAGAATCTGAAGTCAGGACCTGACCCAAAATGTCATCTGACCTTTCCCTCCATAGATGCCCACCCGACAATGTATGTAGTGAATGAATAAAGATACTTGGTAAGAGACTTTGAGTGTTGGATCAAGACCTTTTACATGGTGTCAGAAGTGGGATTCGAACCCACGCCTCCAGTTGGAGAGGATGTAGATCAGTGCATGCTCCTTTAACATAGTGACCTCACCACTACTAACCACGCCCCATTGTCTCCTGTATAATTGTAGCTTCCCCGCCTCCAGCTCTCTCTCTAGTCCCAGTGATGACCACGGACAGCTAGGGCACAATGTATGTAGTGAATGAATAAAGATACTTGGTAAGAGACTTTGAGTGTTGGATCAAGTCCTTTTACAGTTACTCCAGCAAATTCTAAGACAACTGTCATTGCCTTTCACCTCAGCAGTCGGCGCGCCAATGCAAAGCCGGTGAAGAATGAAGAATTCTCCAAGTACCTCGTAGTCACCCTGGATCGCACCCTCGCCTGTCGTGAACACCTGAAGAGGGTGGCTGATTAACTGAAAGCGAGGGTGAACATCATCAGGAAACTTGCTGGGGATTCAATGCACGCACCCTCCGTACCACAAGTTTAGCCCTAGTCTACTCAACAGCTGAGTTTTGCTCAACAGCTTGGGCTAATGGCTGCCACACCAAACAAGTTGACACTGTCCTTAACGCTGCATCACAGGGACACTTAAGTCAACACCTTACAGTGGTTCCCTGTCCTCTCTCATATCGCCCCTCCCAGCATACACTGAAGGGAGAGGATGTTGGAAGATTGGTGCACCATCGAGGCTAACCCCGACCTTCCCATCCATGCTGACTTGGACAATCTGCCCAGCATGCTCCTGAAGTCCAGCAAACCCTTTTGGTCTTCCGTCAAATCCCTGGAAGATTTTGACTCCAAGACTGAGTGGCACGGAGCCTGGAAAGATGCCGACACCAACCACGGAGAGGTCATCGCAGACCCCACAGTGAAACCACCAGGATTTGACCTCCATCGTGAGCAACGGCGAACGCTGAACAGAATCCGCACCCTCCATGCAAGAACAGCCCGTCACCTGCATAAGTGGGGGATGGCAGACAGCCCTGCCTGCGACTGCGGACATCCAGACCAGACCATCCCACACATCGTGAATGACTGCCCACTGAGGCTTTTCCCTTGTGGCATCAAAGCCCTTCCACCCAGTAACTGGTGCTGTCCTGGCCTGGATGTCCACCCTTGACCTACAACTTTAGGCTGTGCACGACATACATAAGAAGAACTCTCGTAATTTGCGTTTTGCTCAAGATCCCACCCAGCATCTTCAGCCGCTGGTGTCTTCCTGGAAAATCTTCACTGCATTGTCCAGGAAGACAGCAACGCTAAACTACCTCAAAGTCTTCAAGGTTTGACAATGAATGCTAACTTTGCTTTTTTTTAGTTTTAGAGATACAGCGCGGAAACAGGCCCTTCGGCCCACCGAGTCCGCGCCGACCAGCGATCCCCGCACACTAACACTATCCAACACACACTATGCACAATTTACAGTTATACCAAGCCAATCGACCTACAAACCTGTACGAGTGTGGCAGGAAACCGGAGCTCCCAGAGAAAACCCACACAGGTCATGGGGAGAGCATACAAACTCCATACAGACAGCACCCGTGGTCAAGATCGGACCCTGGTCTCTGGCGCTGTAAGGCAGCAACTCTACCGCTGCGCCACAGTGCCGCCCTATACATATTCCCAGATATTTGCTGGCCACATCCATATTCGCAGAAAAATAACAAAGAACGACTGCCAACGCCTCTTGTAGGAAAATAACGATCCTTCACGAAAATTGATGTTTTCAACCTTGTAATAGATATTAAATAAAAAATAAACTTAAATAATTTATCAGAAACTCTGACACCCGGAGCAGAAAGGAGAGAAGTTCTCAATGTTCCTTTCTAGATTTTTAGATACCTTTCGTCATCTAACGAATGGTAGAACGGCCTTCTGAGAGAGCTCTGATGTGGACAGAATCCAAAGATTCAAGATTAGTTTCTTTCATCCAACGATACCATTGAGAAAAGACCGGAACGCATTTTTGAATCTCTGGTCTGGTCTAAACCTTTCTTGGATCTGGTTTAAAATCCCACAGGCAATTTCAAAAAGGTACATTGTGAGAAGAAAAGTTTCTTCATCTTAAAAACAAGTCTTCTATTTTGAACTTTGGCAGCAAAGACCCTGGAGGACCTTTGGCAGTGATGAAGCAGAGTTAATACTATACGCATTGCGGGTAAACGATGCGGTCTAGAAGTTGACCCAGCTTCAACATTTTCAAATTAAACTGGGAACACACAGGTACAGTACATGGATAGGAAAGGTTTAGAGAAATATGGGTCAAATGCAGGCAAATGGAATTAGCTTAGATTCCAGCCTCGATATGAAAGAGTTAGACAGAGGTGTCTGTTTCCATGCTGTTTGACTACAACAGAAGGTAGAGTCTGTTATAGAGTCACAGACTCTATATATCTGCCACAGAAGGTAGTTGAGGCCAGTTCATTGGCTATATTTAAGAGGGAGTTAGTTGTGGCCCTTGTGGCTAAAGGTATCAGGGGGTATAGAGAGAAGGCAGGTGCAGGATACTGAGTTGGATGATCAGCCATGATCATATTGAATGGCAGTGCAGGCTCGAAGGGCCGAATGGCCTACTCCTGCACCTATTTTCTTTGTTTCTATGTTTCTATAACTATGTCTGAGAAAGAACTGCAGATGCTGGAAAAATCGAAGGTAGACAAAAATGCTGGAGAAACTCAGCGGGTGAGGCAGCATCTACGGAGCGAAGGAATAGTTGACGTTTCAGGTCGAGACCCTTCTTCAGACTGATGTGGGGGTCGGGGGTGCGGGAAGAAGAAAGGAAGAGGCGGAGACAGTGGGCTGTGGGAGAGCTGGGAAGGGGAGGGGAAGGAGGGAGAAAGCAAGGACTACCTGAAATTGGAGAAGTCAATGTTCATACCACTGGGGTGTAAACTGCCCAAGCAAAATATGAGGTGGGTATCTCTGAGAATCTTGAATATCGCAATGACTGTACTTATCCAAGCAAGCAGGAAATGCTCCATAATATTTTTGACTTATGCCTTGTGGTTGTTGGTACCATGTTGGCGAATTAAAGGGCCTTTCCCACTTGGTCGTCATTTGCGCGTAATTTACGCGACATCATGTACGCGTCATGACGCACAACGCACGCGTTGTGACACGCACGATATTCGCGATGACACAGGCAGTGAGGCGCGGCTGCGCGCGGCGTCGCAGGATTTTGTGATGTACAAAATCTTTGCGCGCCATCTGTGTGACACGCAAATAACGGCCAAGTGGGACAGGCCCTTAAGAATTGGTTATTTGCTGCCTTTGTATCTGCCCCCCCCCCCCCTCCCCCGGCAGCTCGTTCCAGACACCCACCACCCTCCGTGTATAATACTTGCCCCGCATCTCTTTAAAGGCCAAGCCCTCCAGTATTTGATTTTTCCATCCTTGGCAAAAAAGGTTCTTTGCTTTCCAACACTAACATGGTGGGCAGTATTTTAAAATCATGTATTATTTACAGTTCAGTCGAGAAAGTCGATTGTGGGCATTCTTGCAGAGTATATTCAGCACAAATTAAACGCCCCCTTGGAGATTGTGAGTTAGGTATAGAATAAAATGTAAGAGATATTTAATCTGCCTGTGTTTTCGAAATTATAGGTTCTTTGAACATGGGCAAGAAAATATTTTTACAGCATGACAATTGCAGGCAGTGTTTGATTGAAACATCTCTAATGAAACACTGAATACATTTGTATCATCATGCAATCCTTAAGTAGTTTTCAAACACTAACATCATCACGCTTGTACCTTCAATTTAATGCACTCAGAAATACCAAGGGATTTGAGAAAAACAAAAGTTAATTTCACCTCAATCTGTGCCATGATTTCTTAGAATTTATTTGAAAGGTTTAGATGTAACAATAACACTTCATAAACACGGTTGCTATCCCTGAATGCCAGATAAGATTTTAGCCCGATAGAATAGTGAGTTTCTGTTTATTGGCCTGGGGCTTTCTGTTCGAGCTAGTCAAGGAAATAAGCAAAATGATCAAAACTGGAAATGCTGCATACATCCGACAGGGCAGCTTGCATTTGTGAGCAGGAGGAAGGTTTCACAGATTGTGCAGAGAAATTTAAATTGGAAGTTTAATTCCCAATTAAATCGGAAATTCATATTTAGAAGGAACGCAATAACCATGCAGATATCATTTGCTCAGGTATTCTGGTATTTATCTGGTATTGATCTGGTATAGATCTGGTATTTTGTTGGTTCACATGCTTGATCAATGGTGTTTTATCATTAATGCCTTATTATTATTAATGTTTAGTGTTTTCTGAGTCATTCGTAACTGTCATTGTATGTCATGTTGTTACTTGTGGGTGGAGCACCAAGGCAAATTCCTTGTATGTGAATACTTGGCCAATAAACTTACTTACTTATTCACTTGTCCTTCATGTGCTAAATGATTATTGGGGAAGCACAGCTTTAAAGATGAGAGGGGCAAAGGTTAAAGGATTTGCGCGGGGCAAGTCTTTTAAACAGGGGGTGTTGGGTGGCTGGAACGAGTTGCCAGGGGTGGTGGTGGAGGCAGATACAGCAGTGCCATTTAAGAGAATTTTAGAAAGGCACATGGATGTGCAGGGAAAGGACAGGGGTGGATCGCGTGCAGGCAGAGGTGATTACTTGAACTTGGCATCACCGACATTGTGGGCTGAAGGGTCTGTTCCTGTGCTTTACTGTTCCATGTTCTGTTCACATCTCAAATGCTGCACAAACACTTCCTTAACAATAACTTTGAAAATAAGTAATTGTCTGTCTGTCTGTCTGTCTGTCTGTCTGTCTGTCTGTCTGTCTGTCTGTCTGTCTGTCTGTCTGTCTGTCTGTCTGTCTGTCTGCCTCGATCTATCTATCTATCTATCTATCTATCTATCTATCTATCTATCTATCTATCTATCTATCTATCTATCTATCTATCTATCTATCTATCTATCTATCTATCTATCTATCTATCTATCTATCTATCTCTATCTATCTATCTATCTATCTATCTATCTATCTATCTATCTATCTATCTATCTATCTATCTATCTATCTATCTATCTATCTATCTGTCTGTCTGTCTGTCTGTCTGTCTGTCTGTCTGTTTATCTATCTCTAAATATTACTAAAACTCTCATCTTGAAAGTTAGTATGTCCGTGTGCGTGTCTGTGATCAAAGGTTATTTCAAAGGTTATTTATTAGTCACATACACCTAGGTGTAGTGAAATGCTTCTTGCCAATGCAGCACATAAAGAAAGAATACAGACATAACATTAATAAGAGATTTAAACATAAAGAACATCCCCCCACAATGGCTCCCACCATGAGGGAAGGCACACAGTCCAGTCCCCAACCCCAGTTCACCCATAGTCGAGCCAATTGAGGCCTCCACAGTTGCCTCTACGGAGGCCCGATGTTCCTGGCCGTTCTCGCCGGGTGATGGTGCTCCGGCGTCGGGAGAGTCCTCCCAGCGGCTTGGGACACCTGGAACGGCCGCTTCCGTACTGGAGGCCGCGGCTTCCAAAGCCAACAAGGCCGCGCCGTTTGGAGCTCCACTACTGGCGATCTCATCGCGAGATCCCAGGCTCCCGGTGTACAGTTCAGCGCCGCCGCCCGCAGCTGGCCGCTCCTCAGACCCGCAGCTCCGCAATGTTGTTCCCGGCGATCTTCAGCTCACCGGAGCTCCAGCGCGGCGACCCGGGCAAGGCTTCGCCCGCTCCACGATAGCGCTCCAGCGCTGTGCCGCTGCCGAAGCCGTGGTTCTGGGCGGTCCTGAAATGAGGGTGATCCTGAAATTACGCCAAAATGGTACACGATAGCGCTACAATTTTTGGCCCACCTTACTCACCATTGTCCTGTGCTGTGCTGTATCAAGTTCCGTTCAGATTGATGGTATATTTTTCAAGTTATTCACATTTTAAACTTTACAAAAACCACTTTGACAAAATCACTTCCATCTGCACTGCAGTGTATGACATCACAATGGGATCGCGAAATCATTTACATATAAAATCACGATTTAAAAGGAAACTCTGTTTTAATCAAATTCTTGACTGAGGGCAGGAGAAAGGAGAGGGAGGGAGTGGGGGAGGCGAGGGGAAAGGAGAGGGAGGGTGAAGAGGAGAGGGAGGGTGCTGGGGGATGAGGGGGAATGAAGGAGGATAGGGGTAGGAAGAGGGATGGCGAGGCACACTTGGGGAGGGTTGCCGTGACTCGCGTCACAAGGGCGATCGCTGGCGTCACAGGGGGAACCCGTCAGCCGCGTCTGCTCAGTTGGGGGCTATGGGTGAGTGGTGGAATATTGCGTTGGGGGAACGGGGCCCAACGGGTCCCACTTGGTCTAGTTCTTTATATAAAACAGCGCATTGTCAATATTTACCTCATCTTTCTCTGGGCGGCTCAGTGGTGAAGCTGTTAGAGCCATTACCCCACAACACCAGAGGCTCAGGTTCAAACCTGACTTCACATCTGTCTGTGTGGAGTTTGCATGTTCTCCCTGTGACCGCACGGGTTTCCACCGGATGCTCCAATTTCTTCCCAAAAGATCCAAAATCAGCCTCAGTAAAATTTCCCCCAGTGTTTAGGTAGCGGATGAGAAAGTGGGATAACATAGAACTGGTGTGAAGGGGTGATTGATGGTCGGCATGGACTCGGTGGGCCGAAGGGCCTGTTCTCATGCTGTATCTCCAAATTAAACGTTAAACTGAACTTTACTGAGCGCACCTGCGACCATTTGGGTTTCATGACCAGCATGTCTACTGGTTTGCCATGATTCTATGGTCGGTCCTGGTGCTTGCATTTATCAATTTTAATGTTAATACAGTTGCTCAGATTCTGAAAATCGCTACAGCCTATTATTTTCCATTGTCAACATTAAAGCCATTACTGCAAATCGTGTTATTCTCAGTAATCCATTGCCCGCTGTTGTCAGTTTTAATATGAATAATGTGAATGCTGCAGATACTGACAGCACACTCAATCTCATGGTTAAGTTCGGGTTTATTCTGCCTCAGTTGCTTCTCATCGCAAGACACAAGTACCTGGAGGAACTCAGCGGATCATGCCGCATCTGTGGAGGACCTGAATAGGTGACGTTTCAGGTCAGGACCTTACTTGTGTCTGAAGACCCGAAACATAATCTATCCATGTCCACCACAGATGCTGCCTGACCCGCTGAGTTCCTCCAGCACTTTGTGTTTTGCTCAAGATGCCGTCATCTGCAGTTTAAGCTGGAAAGAGTGCGGAGACGATTTACAAGGGTGTTGCCAGGTGTATAAGATTGCCAGAATTTATAGAAGTGTATAAGATGGTGCGGAGAATCAACAGGGTAAATGTACAGGATAGACAAAAATGCTGGAGAAACTCAGCGGGTGAGGCAGCATCTATGGAGCGAAGGAATAGGTGACGTTTCGGGTCGAGACCCTTCTTCAGACTCAAAATGTACAGAGTCCTTTACCCAGTGTAGAGGAATGAAGAACCAGGGGACATAGGTTGAAGGTGAGAGGGGAAAGATTTAATAGGAACCTGAGGGGTAATATTTTCACACAGATGGCATTACGAATATACTGAGAGAATGGAGCAGCTGGGCTTGTATACTCTGGATTTTAGAAGGATGAGAGGGTTTCTTATTGAAACATATAAGATTGTTAAGGGTTTGGACACGCTAGAGGCAGGAAACGTGTTCCCGATGTTGGGGGCGTCCAGAACCAGGGGCCACAGTTTAAGAATAAGGGGTAGGCCATTTAGAACGGAGACGAGGAAACACATTTTCTCAAAAAAAGTTGTGAGTCTGTGGAATTCTCTGCCTCAGAGGGCGGTGGAGGCAGGTTCTCTGGATATTTTCAAGAGAGTTAGATAGGGCTCTTAAAGATAGCGCAGTCAGGGGATATGGGGAGAAGGCAGGAACGGGGTACTGATTGGGGATGATCAGCCATGATCACATTGAATGGCGGTGCTGGCTGGAAGGGCCGAATGGCCTACTCCTGCACCTATTGTCTATTGTCTAGTGAATTGCGTATATGGAATGAGCTGCTAAACTCCTCAACTATCACTCTGTGAGTCTAAGTGTAGCCAACAACTGACATCACATGCAGTTGGCTAAACAATTCCATTTAGATTTGACATAACCCCATTTCTTGTGCATTCAGAAAGGCATTAAGACTTGTGAAAACAAATTCTTGAAAATTCCACATGAGTGCATTTCTATCCATCTGCTAAGGAGATCAAACTACAAACTTAGTTCAAAGGCCTTGCAATGTGCTTACTACGTAAGCATAACCATTTAGAAAAGCCATGTAGAAACATAAAAGGTAGAAAGGTACAGCATTTGGACAGACCCTTCAGCCCACAATGTCCGTGCTAGGCAACTGAACCGTCCTATCACCAACTAGATGACCTCCCAGCGACCTCAAGGGGACCCTCAGACTACCTTTAAAGCCCTGTCCTACAGTACGAGTTCATTCCAAGAGCTCTCCCGAGTTTAAAAAAATCAAACTCGGGTAAGCACGGAGAATGAACATAGCGGGTACGTCGGAGCTCGGGGACGTCTCTTAGCGCTAACGGCAGGTACTCGGGAAGACTCGCTAACGACAGGTAAGCTCGGGAAGACTCCTGAAGATTTTTCAACATGATGAAAAATGTCCACGAGAGCCCCGAGTACCGACGAGTGGCCATTACCGTAAATCCCCGAGTTCTAATCCGGGCAAACTCGGGAGAGCTCTTGGAATGAACTCGCACCGTGGGCTATTAATCGGACTTTATCTTGCACTAAACATTACTCCCTTTAGCCTGTAACTGAAGGCTGTGGACGGCTTGATTGTGATCATGTATAGGCTTTCCGCTGACTGGGTTAGCATGCAACAAAATGCTTCTCGCTGTACCTCGGTACACGTGACAATAATAATGAACTAAACAAAACTATAGAAGAAGGGTGCCAACCCAAAATCTCACCCATACGGAGGTGTTGCCTGGTTCGCTGAATTACTCCAGCACTCTGTGTTTCTTTTTGTAAACCCGCATCTGCAGTTCCTTGTGTCCCTGTCACATGGGTGGGGAGTTGTGGGGGGGGGGCAGGAATAGGGTGTAGTGAAGAAGTGAGTGGTTTAAGTTAGTTTTACACTAGCCATCTTTGTAGAATTCTAAGGCCTCTGGCCTATATTGCAACCCCTACTTTAGTTTAGTTTATAGACTATAGACAATAGACAATAGGTGCAGGAGTAGGCCATTCGGCCCTTCGAGCCAGCACCACCATTTAATGTGATCATGGCTGATCATCCCCAATCAGTACCCCGTTTAGTTTAGAGATGCAACGCGGACACAGGCCCTTCGGCCCACCGAGTCTGTGCCGACCAGCGATACCCGCACACTAACACTATCCTACACACACTTGTGACACTTTACCATTTTACCAAGCCAATTAACCTACAAACCTGTGGGTCTTTGGAGTGTGGGAGGATACCGGAGAAATCCCACGCAGGTCACGGGGAGAACGTACAGACAAGCGCCCGTAGTCAGGATTGAACCCGGGTCTCTGGCGCTGTGAGGTAGCGACTCTACCGCTGCGCCACCGTGCCGCCCCTACTGCGAATGTTACTGATGTCAATGCATCTGAACATTTTGTTTCCCACTTGTCAAAGACCGCATTAGCAGTCCTTTGTGTGGCATTGTTCATTACTCCCGCCACTTGCCAACATCAGACGCTGTGGGGAGGAAGGGGAAACGGAATCATTACAAGGACCATTTGTAAAAGGGAAATGTCACCTTCAGTACTCTCTGCACCACGACTGATTACAGACTCAGTGGCAATGTCACCAACACTCCCCCTGCACTCGCTCCGTCACAGAACCAGACATCCAGGCTCATTCCATCCCTGACTGGTTTATTACTGCGGCTGAAATCAAATGTGCCGGAGGAGCTCAGCATCTGCAAAGGGGAATGGACACCAGGGCTGAGAGAGTGCAGGGTGGGGAAGAGCGAGCAGAGGGGAGAGGGCCTGGGGCAAGAGTGATACAGGTGCATACAGGTGAGGAGGGGTGGGTGGGGTGGGTGAGTGGAGGGCCGAGAGGGTGGAGTTAGTGACCGAGGCTGGGACGCCATTGTTGGAGGTAACAAGGAGGTGCAGACGATGGAATCTGATGGGTTTTCTTCAGGTGCTCCGGTTTCAGTTGACAATGGGGAACTGCTGTGGGGAAGCGGGGGGTGGAGTTGGGGAGGTGATGAGGGGCGGAGGGTGAGGGGGGTTGAGGGGGGGAGTGGGGGGGAAGTGGGGGGGGGGGGGTGAGGGGGCATGGGGGACCGCTGTGGGGAAGCAGGGGGAGTGGGGGGTGGGGGGAGAACAAAGAGGGAGCCGGCGTTCGTTGTAACTATGTCAGCACCCAAGGTGGCTGCTATTTGTACTCCTTGGGTATGCAAGCAAAGAATTTCACTGTGCCTCGCCACATGTGACAATAAAGTATTCTATTCCATGATCCCTCACTCCAAAGATGCACAGGTGTGTAGATTAATTGGCTTCAGTAAACTTGTGAATGAATGTAGGATAGTGCTAGTGTACGGGGTGATGGCTGGTCAGCATGGACTCGGTGGGCCCACGGGCCTGTTTCCGCACTGTATCTCTAAGCTAGAACGTACTTGGCTTCCCAGCTTGGTAGCGAAGCCGCATCATTATTATTTGATGAGCTTGTCGTTTTATTGATCGCAATTCAGTTCTTGAACCAAAGCCAAAGCTCAATCACAATTGATTATGTTGATCAAGTGCTGCAGATAAACGATGGTACTGCTTGTTAAAATATGAAATGGAACACTCGTCTGTATAACTCACTGTAATGGCTACGGCTGGGTCACTTATGCACTCATTTTTATTCCTCTGGGTGTTACTTGTACATTTAGCCTGCATTACCGGGCTGTGGTCTGGAGAAGGATATTGAGGCTTTCGAGAAAGTGCGATGCAAATCATGAAGATGCCGTCTGCCCTGAGCAATCTTGTAAAATTGTAAAAATTGAATTATTTTTGGTAACAAAAACACAGACATGAAAAAGCATCTACATTTATAAAAGAATGTGACAAGGTAGATGTAGAAATTCTTTTTTGATACTATCCTGAAGGTTCTTCTTCTTAGGCCCCCTTCGGCCGTGGCCAACCATGGGTGTCTCCAGGGTTGGAGGACGCCTGTGCGTGACTTTGTTTAACGTGGGGAGACTGGTGCACAGACACCCACCCCACGGTCCTTGACAGATCTGGGTCAGGATCCAGTGGCATGGAGTCCAAGACGACCGGAGACCCTTTTCTGCTGCAGCCTTCATCCGCCTTCCCAGCCGTTGTGACGCTCCACTAAGGTCAGCCATCGTCCTCCGCCTGTTCCACCGTTGAGGTCTTGGTTGGATTGCTCTTTGTCAGAGACCTCCCCCTCGACCTTAGCTCCAGACGGCATCACTCTCAGGATCTCAGGTCCACACAAGCTTCTCCACCACGACAAGGTGACAATCCACGGATAAGAAGGTTACAGCTCAAGATTCAAGTTTCAAGAGAGTTTATTGTCATGTGTCCCTGATAGGACAATGAAATTCTTGCTTTGCTTCAGCACAACAGAACATAGTAGGCATTGACTACAGAACAGATCAGTGTGTCCATATACCATTATATAAATATATACACACATGAATAAATAAACTGATAAAGTGCAAATAAACAGATAATGGGCAAATAAAGTTCAGATTTTTGTCCGAGCCAAGTTAAATAGCCCGATGGCTGTGGGGAAGTAGCTATTCCTGAACCAGGACGTTGCAGTCTTCAGGCTCCTGTACCTTCTACCTGAAGGTAGCAGGGAGATGAGTGTGTGGCCAGGATGGTGTGGGTCCTTGATGATACTGGCAGCCTTTTTAAGGCAGCAACTGCGATAGATCCCCTCGATGGAAGGTCAGAGCCGATGATGGACTGGGCAGTGTTTACTACTTTTGTTTGTCTTTTCCGCTCCTGGACGCTCAAGTTGCCGAACCAAGCCACGATGCAACCGGTCAGCATGCTCTCTACTGTGCACCTGTAGAAGCTCGATCAAACTAGGCAGTATGCAGTGGGACCTCCCATGCAATAAGAGTGGATCAGGGTGGCACAGGAGGTGGGGCCACTGCCTCACAGCGTCAGAGACCCCGGTTCGATCCTGAGCTCAGGATCTGTCCGTGTGGAGTTTGCACGTTCTCCCTGTGACCGCGCGAGTCAGAAATGAGTCAAATCTCACCGCCTATCTTTGATATCAACCAGCATCCGCAGGTTCATTTTTATTAAAGTTAATAGCTGATATTCTGAAAGATTAAAATAGCATTAGTATTTAATTTTCTCTCCGGGGGAGGTAACGGATAAATCTTCACATCATCAGAAATTCTGATCAGCCAAGAGCAAGGTCTTTTGGCAGCATGTAATTTTACAAAATGGGCTGTAATATGTCAAGTTCAAACAGTCAGGAGCAGTTCCAACAGTGCAAAGCAATTAGGAGTTTGAGAAACGGCACATGAATGAAGAATATACTTATTTTATAATTCCAGTCAAAGCCACAAGAGTCCAACGTTCAAAGGTACGTGCATGGATTTTCATTCAACTCATTCACTTCCAGGGTGGAATTGAGATCTGAAAATTAGACAGCGAACTTTTTTATGAGTGTTCTCATTATCTTGAAATTGAAGTGCTTCAACCAATTATGCCTTGTTACTGCCTTAGTCCCAATTCTGTTTCTCATTTTGCTTTAGTCGAGAACATTACCGCGAGTTACGTCAGCAACGAGGATCGTTGATGTGACAGTAAAAACATTGCCTAATATTCTTTACACGGTGCTACCAAATGCATAGTTAATATCAATTATTCATGTCGGTACAAATTAAATTAGGTAGATCTTTGCCACATGCCTATTTGTTAGCCGAGAGTAGTGAATTATGTGTCGTGGGCTGGGAAGGAATTAAGGGGCTGTCCCACTGCGGCGACCTAATTAGCGAGTTTCGAAGAGTTCAGGAGAGTTTGAAAAAATGTCATGTTGAAGACCTCCTTCAACTATGTAGAAGACCAGCTTCGACTAGCTACGACTAACTTCTGGAAAATTGGACACCGAATAGTGGAGAGTGAAGACGACCTCCTTCGATCTCCTTCGACCTCCTTTCGACTATGTTGAAGACTATCTACGACTACCTTCGACTACCCTCGATTACCTACGACTAACATGCCGACCTACTACGACTAAACCTACGAGTAAAAAATATATCGATATTTTCCATGGCGACCTTTTTTTACTCGCGGGCATTTTTCAACATGTTGAAAAATACGCCGCGACCTAGCTGAGGCCTCGGGTACGTGGAGACCACTCTCGAGCATGAAGGAGAGTTACAAAGACCTCCTAGGACCTCGTGTTGACCATGCTGCGAGTATGAGTCGAGGGCAAACTCGCCAGAACTCGCGGATTATGTCGCCCAAGTGGGACAGCCCCTTTAGGCAGCTTGGTGAAGAGACAAACTAAATAAATAATTAGGATGTGCGTGAAGAGACAAGAGCCAAGTATGGTTAATTGTCATAGGTACTGGGATGGAACGATGAACTTAGAACAGAAAACTATGACATTATTGGTAGTTTAGCTTAGTTTATAGATAGAGGGTGGAATCAGGCCCTTCGGCCCACCGAGAAGTGTGAAAACGTACACCTTCAGATTCAGGGACAGTTTCTTCCCAGCTGTTATCAGGCAACTGAACCATCTAGAGAGTGGTCCTGAACTAGTATCTCATCATCATCATCATCATCAGCGGTCACTCGAAACGAGTATGAATGTCCTCTCATGGAGGATGCCTGTGCGTGACTTTGTTTAACGTGGGGAGACTGGTGCACAGACAGCCACCCCACGGTCCTTGACAGATCTGGGTCAGGATCCAGTGGCATGGAGTCCAAGACGACCGGAGACCCTTTTCTGCTGCAGCCTTCATCCGCCTTCCCAGCCGTTGTGACGCTCCACTAAGGTCAGCCATCGTCCTCCGCCTGTTCCACCGTTGAGGTCTTGGTTGGATTGCTCTTTGTCAGAGACCTCCCCCTCGACCTTACCGCCATGGGTGGCCCTACCAGGAGCATAGCTCCAGACGGCATCGCTCTCAGGATCTCAGGACCACACAAGCTTCTCCACCACGACAAGGTGACAATCCACGGAGAAGACTACTATCTGCTACTATCAACTACTCATTGGTGACCCTCGGACTATCTTCGATCACACTTTTATTGGCTTTATCTATCACTAAACGTTATTCCCTTAACTCGTATCTGTACACTGTGAATGGCTCGATTGTAATCATGTATTGTCTTTCCACTGACTGGTTAGCATGCAACAAAAGCTTTTCACTGTACCTCGGTACACGTGACAATAAACTAAACTGAAACTGAGAGGGTGCCGACCAGCGATGTCTGCACACTAACACTATCCTACATACAATAGACAATAGGTGCAGGAGTCGGTAATTCGGTCCTTCGAGCCAGCACCACCATTCACTGTGATCTTGGCTGATCATCCCCAATCAGTACCCCGTTCCTGCCTTCTCCCCATACCCCCTGAAGACCTTTCTTCAGACTCGACCCGAAACGTCACCCATTCCTTCTCTCCGGAGATGCTGCCTGTCCCGGTGAATTACTCCAGCATTTTGTGCCTATCTTTGGTGTAAACCTGCGTCTGCAGTTCCTACACCAGTACATAGTGAACGGCTCGATTCACTAGGCTCAGTACACTAGGGACATCTTACAGAAGCCAATTAGCCTACAAAACCTGTATGTCTTTGGAATGTGGGTGAAAACCGGAGATCTCAGAGAAAACCCACGCAGGTCACGGGGAGAAGGTACAAACTCCGTGCACACAGCACCCATAGTCAGGATCGAACCCGGGTCTCTGGTGCTGTAAGGTAGCAGCTCTACCTCTATGTCATTTCATGGTTCTTTTTACCCCTGAACCCTTTTCTCTAGACAGTCTCTTCATCATCCTACATACTAGTATAAAGTATAAAGGGGGGATCTTATAGAAACTTACAAAATTCTTAAGGGGTTGGACAGGCTAGATGCAGGAAGATTGTTCCCGATGTTGGGGAAGTCCAGAACAAGGGGTCACAGTTCAAGGATAAAGGGGAAATCCTTTAGGACCGAAATGAGAAAAAAAAAATTCACACAGGTGAATCCAGGTGAATCTCTGGAACTCTCTGCCACAGAAGGTAGTTGAGGCCAGTTCATTGGCTATATTTAAGAGGGAGTTAGATGTGGCCCTTGTGGTATAAAGGGAACAGGGGGTATGGAGAGAAGGCAGGTACAGGATACTGAGTTGGATGATCAGCCATGATCATATTGAATGGCAGTGCAGGCTCGAAGGGTCGAATGGCCTACTCCTGCACCTATTTTCTATGTTTCTATGTTTCTATCGTCTTCTTGCTGCCAGAAATGTGTCTTTGTATATTCCGTGCCAGGCTACTTCAAATGGCACAAAGCTAATCATAGCTCGGTCCCCATGCAGTAGCTATCAGATGCACTCTGCTTCATAGCAAGCATTATAAAAGATGATTCCATTAACTTAAAACCCGTAAGCTTCTCAATTGTTAGCTATCACCCGGATCCACTTGCCCGTGTCTAATGGAAGTTACTGCTCATTATTAACTCCAGTAGCTAAACAAAAGACCAGTTAAATAAAAGAATTGCCTTAGATAGACACAAAAAGTTGGAGTAACTCAGCGGGACAGGCAGCATCTCTGGAGAGAAGGAATGGGTGGCGTCTCGGTTCGAGACCCTTCGCCCTTGTCCTTTCTTCTAAGATTTCGATTAAAGTACAAAGGCGTTCATTGTAGATAATATATTGTCCTAATAATGTTGAGCCTCAATGCACATCCTATTGGTTTTTACTGTTTAACATTTATTCAGACTCAATATTGCTTTGCAATGGAAATCAATGGTAGTTTATTGAATTGCATTGAAAGGCAGTATTTAGCCTGAACAATTCAGTGGCATCTACGTCAATGTTATACTTTGCATAGGCTCAGTTGAGTTGAGTTCATTGTCACGTGTACTGAGGTACAGTGAAAAGCTTTTGTTTTGCGGAAAGACTGCGGAAAGACAACAATTCAGGTTTATTAATGATTTGGAACTTTTTTAATGTTATTATATTATATTGTATAATAATAATAATAATCAGATTTAACCAATGTATGGAAGCAAGAAATCGCAGACGCTGCTTTACACAAAAGTGCTGGAGTAACTCAGCGGGTCAGGCAGCTTCTCTGGAGAAAAAGAATAGGTGACGTTTCAGGTCGAGACCCTTCGTCAGACTGATAATCATTCTGTCTTTAGTTCGATAACAATACAATAGTAAATATTCTTCCCACCACTCAATATAATATCAATAACATTAAAACCTTTAAAGTAATATCATTATTAAACCAATGTCATTATTGGTAGAAATACAAACACTGCAAATATGCCAATAAGGACTAAGGACAAAGGACATTTATTGTCACATACACCAATTGGTGCAGTGAAATGTGAGTTGCCATTGCAGCACACTAATAAAAGTAAGACACCACATTAAAGAAGAATTTAACATAAAACATAAAAACATCCCCCCACAATGGTTCCCACTGTGAGGGAAGGCAGCAAAGTCCAGTCCTTTTCCTCTTGTTCACCTCTTGTTCACCCCGTAGTCGGGGCCTATTTGAGGCCTCCGCAGTCGCCGCGACGGCGGCCTGATGTTTCAGGCCCTCTTGCCGGATGATGGATGATGGAGCTCCGGCGTCGGGAGAACACTCTTCAGCGGCGTGGAGTGTCTGGAACGGCCGCTTCCTCCCCGGAGTCCACAGGCCGCGCTGGTCGGGGCTCCGACACTGGCGATCTCGGCGGGAGATCCCAGGCTCCGCGGCGTTTAAACGTCAGCGCCGCCGCGGCTGGACGCCCGCAGACCCCACAGCTCCACGATGTTGGAGTCGGCGGCCACAGCACTCCGGAGCTTACCACACGGCGACCCAGGTAAGGCATCGCCCGCTCCGCGGTGGTGCTTCAGCGCTGTGGCATAGTTTACTTTAACGAGAGAAGGAATCACTTTATTAATATTCCTGAAAAACAACTAACCAGGAAAAAAAATAGTGGCCTCAGCAAGGTCTTGTCACATGACATCCCACCCCCTGTACCCAGTATCCTGACTGATGAAGGCAAGGATGCCAAACGCATTCTTCACCCAAGATAGACAAAAAGTGCTGGAGCTACTCAGCGGGTCAGGCTGCATCTCCGAAGATAAAGAACAGGTGACATTTCGGGTCGGGGACCCTTCTTCAGACTCCTTCGTCACCATAGAGACACACAAAAAGCTGGAGTAATTCAGCAGGCCAGGCAGCATCTCTGGAGAAAAGGAATAGGTGACGTTTCGGGTCGAGACCATACTTCACCACCCTGCCCACCTCTGGTGCTTCCTTCATGAAACTATGCACCTGCACCCCTGAGTTCCTCTGTGCCACAACACTCGTTACCATTTACTGTCAAAGCCTTGCCTTGGCCGACCAAAATACGAAACTTCTCATTTATCTGTATTGAACTCCATCGACGTTCATTGTGTTATTTATTTCTCCTATATTATGTTCCCATTATCTACTTGACTATGTCGGCTGTGGAGAGAACAGAATTGTTTTTGCAGACACTAAATTACAATCCATGGGTAGCAATAATTTGCACACAGCCTGATGCAGTAATAGCAACACATGATATGAGAAGCATGCCATGCCTATTTACCCGATAATCGATAGACTAAGATTAAGACTGCTATAAAGCCACAATTACATCAAATCTGGGAAAAGGCCCCGCTGCTATGATTTGTGAGTGGAAAGCAGTGGTTGCAGCTAGCATGCAGCCACTCTGTCACTAAGAGGCTACGCTTGCATTTTCATTGGCAATCGTTGATGCTCATGTTATGATGGCACGAGTATCGGTACATCCAAGTGTTTGTTATTATTTTGTGTCATCACAAAACTGTTTGCCAATAGCGAGCAAAGAACTACTTTCATACCACCATCAAGGAAACACTACAATCTCTAAATAAGCTCTAAATTACATTGACCTTGTCTTTGAATTATTATTGTTTGTTTGTTTTTATGTAAAAACTGATGAACCTTCAAACCCGCACGTCTTTGGGTTGTGGCAGGAAACCGGAGCACCTGGAGAAAACCCACGTGGTCACAGAGAGAACACGCAACCTCCAGACACACGGCACCAGAGGTCGGGATCGAACCCTGGACCCTGGCGCGGCGAGGCAGCGGCTCCACCCGCTGCACCGCGCAGTCTGCATAGATTTTTCTTGCGCTAACCCTGGGCTAATATTGCCAGTGACTATAGAAATCATCTGTTGGAGGCTGAGAATGAGTTGCACGCACCAGTGACACGTTCAGCTGCAGCAGCTTATCCAGTGAACAAACAGAAAGTTCTGTTCCATGTTTATTTGTAGATGCAATGATGTGCTTCTGTGAATATGAGATACAGTAGCATGCTGCCTTACATTCTGGATGGCAATTCATTTTTTCCCCCAAAGCAGTTGGTATGAAAATTAGTGCTTCCTCTGACAGCCTAAGTAATATCTTAGTGTAGCTGGATTGATTTTATGCCTGAATTGAAAATTCAATTAGAAATATACAGATTAGGGATGTCTTACAAAGCAGTGCTCAAGGCACAGTTCAGAGAATTGAGGCTGGGGGTGGCTGATTATTCAATACATGTTTTGTCAAAGGCCCAGATGGCAAAACCTGATGAAGTAAACGTAGTTGATGTATAAATTCTGCATTTCTTGCTATTTGGAGCTGGTTTTGTTCAGAGCTGCAGCATGGAAACAGGCCCTTCAGCCCACCAAATCGGTGCCGACCAGCGACCTATCATCACCAGCTGACCGGCGACCAGCACTAACTCTATCCTACACACTTTGGATAATTTAACAATTTTTTCCCCCAAAGTTAATTAGCCTACAAACCTGTGCATCTTTGGAGTGTGGGAGGAAACCGGAGCACCCGGAGAAAACCCACGCGGTCATAGGGAGAACGCACAAACTCCCTACAGACAGTACCCGTGGTCAGGATAGAACCTGGGATTCTGGTGCTGTGAGGCAGCAACTCTACCGCTGCGCCACTGTGCCACAGCCGTTCACACTTATTCAATGTTATCCCACTTTCTCATCCACTCCCTGCACACAAGGGCGGCACAGTGGCACAGTGGTAGAGTTGTGGCCTTAGAGCGCTTGCATCGCAAGAGACCCGGGTTTGATCACGGCCACGGGTGCTGTCTGTATGAGGTTTGTACATTCTCCCCGTGACCGCGTGGGCTTTCGGTTTCCTCCCACTCTCCCAAGACCTACGGGCTTCTAGGTTGATTGGCATGGTAAATGTAAAAATTGTCCCTAGTGTGTGTAGGATGGTGTTAATATGCTGGGATCGCTGCTCAGCGCAGACCCGGTGGGCTGAAGGGCCTGTTTCTGCGTTATATCTCTAAACTAAACTAAACATTAGGGACTGTTGACAGAGGCCAATTAACCTACAAACCCACACGTCTTGCAGCTTACCGAACAAATAATGGTGCTTGACAAATCGCGGGTGTATTTTCTGTTGCGAAATGCATTCCTTCCTTGCCTTAATGAATAATTTAAAACTGAAGATACAATTAAATTGAGTAAAAACTCGCTCTGTCGCCTTATGAGCAAAGCTTGGCTGCAGTAATAAGTTAGCAACCGCTGTAAATTACAGAGTTAAACATTACTCAGAAGCACACTACAGTTAATGACACTTTTTAATTGTTTTTGATACTGACTCGATATTTTTGCCGTCAATTACACGTTTTTACAAGAAATAATTAAATTCAAAATAAACCAAATAACATTTTTAGCCTTAAGAATTAAAAATGGAATATTAAATATTCTCATTCTGCTTTTGTAAAAATAGATTAGTATCAGCCATCTTTTTCATCACTAATTGGAGTAGGAATCCAAGCAGTAAGCTTCATATGTACTCTGTCATCAAGGGCTATGTAAAAATCTGGGTCTCGTATTTATAATACTAATTGGTTGAAATTGTATTGACACTTCAACTTATTACAGGCCTTCAAATATTCGGCATTTGTCTGCAGCAATGTCAAATTTAATAAACACTGCACAATGTATACATTCATTCAAGTGAGCAAGAGAGAGGGACTCTAATGCCCCTGTCCCACTTAGGAAACCTGAACGGAAACCTCTGGAGACTTTGCGCCCCCACCCAAGGTTTCCGTGCGGTTCCGGGAGGTTGCAGGTGGTTGCCGGAGGTTGCAGGTAGTGGAAGCAGGTAGGGAGACTGACAAAAACCTCCGGGAACCGCACGGAAACCTTGGGTGGGGCGCAAAGTCTCCAGAGGTTTCCGTTCAGGTTTCCTAAGTGGGACGGGGTATAAATAAGTGTTGGAAGTGGATGAGAAAGTAGGATAACATAGAACTAGGGAGATAGACTAAAATGCTGGAGAAACTCAGCGGGTGAGGCAGCATCTATGGAGCGAAGGAAGAGTCTGAAGAAGGGTATCGGCCCGAAACGTTGGAACCGTTTCAGGAAATAGGCAACGTTTCAGGCCGAATAGGAACCGTTTCAGGAAATAGGCAACGTTTCGGGCCGAAACCCTTTTGGGTTTCTCCAGCATTTTTGTCTACCTTCGATTTTCCACCATCTGCAGTTCCTTCTTAAACAGAACTAGGGAGGTGTTGCCTGACCTGCTGAGTTACTCCAGCACTTTGTGTCTGCCTTCAGTATAAATCAGCATCTGCGGTTCCTTTCTACCCCCCATAGAACTGGTGTGAACGGGAGATCGATGGTCAACGAGGACTCGGTGGGGGCAAATTGCCCGTTTCCATGCTGTATCTGTCAATGGTCCAATCTTTCAATGTTTCTTCAATGAACCAAAGAAGCCTTGCAGGCTAATATACATCCCGCTGAGATATTGAATTACAAAATATTAAAGCCCGCATTGGGTTAGGTTAATAAATGAACCCCATGATATCAATGCAATAGCAGGTGAGATCATTAAGAGGCAGATAGCTAAACTCTGCTGGAAACTGCCAGGTTATTGATAGACCATGAAACAGACAGCGGAACTAACTCAGCAGGTCTGTGAAGCAAAATTTATTAACATTTCAGATCAAGATTCAGCTTCGGAGCTGGCATGAAATGTTCACTCCACCAAATGCTTCTGGACCCGCTGAGATCCTCCAGCAGTTTGTTAATTGATACTGCTCCCTGCAAAAACCAGTGGGCTGAAGGTAGACACAAAATGCTGGAGTAAATGCCCCTGTCCCACTTAGGAGACCTGAACTCTGGAGACTTTGCGCCCCACCCAAGGTTTCCGTGCGGTTCCCGGAGGCTGCAGGTGGTTGCTGGAGGTTGCAGGTAGTGGAAGCAGGTAGGGAGACTGACAAAAACCTCCGGGAACCACAATGAAACCTTGGGTGGGGCGCAAAGTTATTCCTATGAAGAAAAAAAGGGGTAAGGGTAAGAACAGTCAGCCATGGCTTAGTAAAACTATAAAGGATAGTATTCGGCTGAAGGCAAGGGCATATAAGGTAGCCAGAGATAGTGGGAGGGTAGAGGATTGGGAAGCATTTAAAGGTCAGCAAAAAATAACTAAGAGATTAATTAAGACGGGGAAAATAGACTATGAAAGGAATTTAGCGAACAACATAAAAACTAATAGTAAGAGTTTTTATAGCTATATAAAAAGAAAAAGGGTGGCTAAGGTGAACGTTGGTCCATTGGAGGGTGAGACTGGAGAGTTGTTGGTGGGGAACATGGAAATGGCAAAGGCATTAAACGAGTATTTTGTATCAGTCTTCACCATAGAAGACACAAAAAATATTCCAACGCTGGATAAACAAGGGGCGGTAGGAATGGAGGAGCTAAATACTATTAAGATCACCAAGGAGGTGGTATTAGGGAAATTAATGAGACTGAAGGAGGATAAATCCCCTGGGCCTGATGGATTACATCCAAGGGTCTTGAGGGAGATAGCGGTGGGGATTGTGGATGCATTGGTGATAATTTTCCAAAACTCCCTGGAGGCAGGAACGGTCCCAGTGGATTGGAAAATGGCCAATGTAACACCTATATTTAAAAAAGGAAGTAAACAGAAGGCGGGTAACTATAGACCGGTTAGTCTAACATCGGTGGTGGGTAAAATGTTAGAGACAATTATTAAAGAAACACTAACGGGGCACTTGGATAAACATGACTTCATCGGACAGAACCAGCATGGTTTTGTGAAGGGGAAGTCCTGTTTAACGAATCTGCTCGAATTCTTTGAGGAAGTAACAACCCGGGTGGATAAAGGGGAACCGGTGGATGTGGTATACTTGGACTTCCAAAAGGCTTTTGACAAGGTGCCACATAAGAGACTATTGCTAAAAATAAAAAATTATGGGATTGGGGGTAATATATTAGCATGGGTAGAGGATTGGCTAACAAATAGGAAGCAGAGAGTGGGGATAAATGGTTCATACTCGGGATGGCAACCGGTAACTAGCGGGGTTCCGCAAGGGTCGGTGCTGGGACCCCAGTTGTTCACAATTTATATAAATGATTTGGAGGAGGGAACCAAGTGTAATATATCAAAATTTGCGGACGATACAAAAATGGGAGGAAAAGTAGGGGATGAGGAGGATAGGAAGAGTCTGCAAAAGGATATAGATAAGCTAGGTGAGTGGGCAACAACTTGGCAGATGAAATTTAATACTAATAAATGTGAAGTCATTCACTTTGGGAAAAAAAATGATAGGGCAAGTTATTTTCTAAATGAGGAGGAGCTGCGTTGTAATGCAACGCAAAGGGATCTAGGGGTATTAGTACATGAATCACTAAAAGTTAGTATGCAGGTGCAGCAAGCAATCAGGAAGGCCAATGGAGTTTTGGCCTTTATTGCTAGGGGGATTGAGTATAAAAACACAGAGGTCTTGCTGCAGCTGTACGCAGTATTGGTGAGACCACATTTGGAATACTGTGTACAGTTCTGGGGTCCATACTTAAGAAAGGATGTACTAGCCCTGGAGGCAGTGCAGCGAAGGTTTACAAGATTAATTCCTGCAATGAGGGGAATTGACATATGAGGAAAGGTTAAGTAGGCTGGAACTCTACTCTTTGGAGTTTAGAAGAATGAGAGGCGATCTCATTGAAACATATAAGATCGTGAGGGGCCTTGATCGGGTGGATGCACCGAGGATGTTCCCAATGATCGGGGAAACTAGAACTAGGGGACATAGTTGCAGAATAAGGGGGGGCTCTTTTAAAACTGAGATGAGGAAGAACTTCTTCACCCAGAGGGTGGTTAATTTATGGAATTCACTGCCCCAGGGAGCAGTGGAAGCAGAAACGTTAAATATATTTAAGACTAAAATAGATGGTTTTTTAGCTGCCAAGGGGATAAGGGGCTACGGGGAGAGGGCAGGGATATGGACCTAGGTATGGTTAGTATAGTAAGACCTGAGTGATCTCCTGGACAAGTGTCGATCGCCTGGATTGGGGTCGGAGAGGAATTTCCCGGATTTTTTTCCCGAATTGGACCTGGGTTTTTATCCGTTTTTTTGCCTCCCCCAGGAGATCACGAGGTTCTTGGGGTGGAGAGGGGTGATAGCGGTATAAAGGGGAGGGTAGTGTCTTGTGTTCTGTGTCTTGTGTCTACTGTTTGTGGGTAAGTGTGTCTGTTTAGTGTTCAGCCATGAGCGAATGGCGGTGCGGGCTCGACGGACCTGGTGGTCTACTCTCGCACCTACTTTCTATGTTTCTATGTTTCTATGTTTCTAAAGTCTCCAGAGGTTTCCGTTCAGGTTTTCTAAGTGGGACAGGGGCATTACTCAGCGGGACAGCTAGCAACTCTGGAGAGAAGGAATGGGTGACGTTTTGGGTGGAGACCCTTCTTCAGACTCTACCCACTCCTTCTCTCCAGAGTTGCTGGCTGACCCGCTGAGTTACTCCAGCATTTTGTGTCTGTCTTCGGTTTAAACCAGCATCTGTAGTTTCTTCCTACACTTGAGCATTGGGCTGTTTTACTTTCCTCACAGTGTTAGATAAATACAGGTTGTTATTGTTCTTGGTACTCTATGCACTGTTAGTCTTCGGATAATTAGATTAAATTGCGCTGGTTTATATATTAACAATTTTATTATTACCACCGTTTAATGTGCTTAATACTTGCTTTGGGCTTCATATTAAATTTCCACTCTCGGCAAATCCCATTGCCTACGCTCGGAAACTCATTCCATTGAGGAGATTCTCCCACATCTGTGCACGGAAATTGGAAGTCACGCTGTAAAGCTCTTAATCCAGCTGTTCCTATCCTCCATTGAAAAATCTTATTAAAACCCAACATCTGTCAATGGCAGACAAAAGTGCTGGAGAAACTCAGCGGGTGCAGCAGCATCTATGGAGCGAAGGAAATAGGCAACGTTTCGGGATGAAACCCAAAGGAAATAGGCAACGTTTCGGGTCGAAACCCGAAGGGTTTCGGCCCGAAACGTTACCTATTTCCTTCGCTCCATAGATAGAAACATAGAAACATAGAAAATAGGAGCAGGAGTAGGCCATTCGGCCCTTCGAGACTGCACCACCATTCAATACGATCATGGCTGATCATCCAACTCAGTATCCTGTACCTGCCTTCTCTCCATACCCCCTGATCCCTTTATGCTGTCCCTATCCCAGATGCTGCTGCACCCGCTGAGTTTCAACCCGAAACGTTGCCTATTTCCTTTGGGTTTCGGCCCGAAAAGTTGCCCATTTCCTTCGCTCCATAGATGCTGCTGCACCCGCTGAGTTTCTCCAGCACTTTTGTCTACCTTCGATTTTCCAGCATCTGCAGTTCCTTCTTAAACACATCTGTCAATATTTAGTTTACTTTAGAGATACAGCTCGGAAACAGGCCCTTCGGCCCACCGAGTCCACGCCGACCAGCAATCAATCCCGTACACTAACACTATCCTACACACACACAGGGGACAATTCACAATGTCACCAAGCCAATTAACTTACAAACCTGTTCATTACTGAGAGTGTGGGAGGAAACCGGAGATCCCAGAGAAAACCCACGCAGGTCATAGGGACAATAGACAATAGACAATTGGTGCAGGAGTAGGCCATTCGGCCCATCGAGCCATTCAATGTGATCATGGCTGATCATCCCCTATCAGTACCTCGTTCCTGCCTTCTCCCCATATCCCCTGACTCCGCTATTTTTAAGAGCCCTATCTAGCTCTCTCTTGAAAGTATCCAGAGAACCTGCCTCCATCGCCCTCTGAGGCAAGGAATTCCACAGACCCACAACTCTCTGTGAGAAAAAGTGTTTCCTCGTCTCCGTTATAAATGGCCTATCCCTTATTCTTAAACTGTGGCCCCTACATCTGAACATGTACAAACTCCGTAGGGCACCCGTAGTCAGGATTGAACCTGGGTCTCTGCTGCGCTGTGAGGCAGCAACTCTACCGCTGCGCTCTTCCTACGTTCTCCCCGTGACCTGCGTGGGTTTTCCCCGAGATCTTCGGTTTCCGCCCACACTCCAAAGACATACAGGTTTGTAGGTGAATTGGCTTGGTATACAGTAAATGTAAAAATTGTCCCTAGTGGGTATAGGATAGTGTTAATGTGCAAGGATCGCTGGTCAGTGTGGACTCGGTGGGCCGAAGGGCCTGTTTCCATGCTATGTCTCTGAACCAAACTAAACTAAACCAGTTTGTAGACATTTTTCAGCATTGTAATGTTACAGTTCCAGAGAAAAAGCCACAATGTCCAATTGAGGTAGGTTGGAAGATTAGGACTACACCCGAGCCTACAGGAAGACCGTTCAGAATTCTGATAACAGAGGGGAAGAAACTGTTCTTGAATCTGGTGGTATGTACTTTCCAGCTTTTGTATCTACCGCCTGATAGGAATGATGAATGGCCAGGGTGTAAAAAACTCTTGTGTTAAGTTAAGTGCAGTTAATGGCACCAAATTGCATAATAGTAAATGGTGAATCTGAAACAAAATCTGAGAAAGGGGAGATGTTTTAATGCCCTGAAAATGCACCAATGTTGTTAAGTGAAGTCCCACCGCAAATTGGAGGAGCAGCACCTCATATTTCGCTTGGGTAGTTTACACCCCAGCGGTATGAACGTTGACTTCTCCAATTTCAGGTAGTCCTTGCTTTCTCCTTCCTTCCCCTCCCCTCCCCAGCTCCCCCACAACCCACTGTCTCCTCCGCCTCTTCCTTTCGTTTTCCCGCCTCCCCCCACCACACCACCCCCACATCAGTCTGAAGAAGGGTCTCGACCCGAAACGTCGCCCGTTCCTTCGCCCCATAGATACTGCCTCACCCGCTGAGTTTCTCCAGCATTTTGTCCAACTCCGATTGCCCTGTGCATTTTGCTACTTTAAAGCTAGTGTGGCATAATGGCCACATGAACTTACAGTTTAGGATGTTTTTTTAATCTTTTTAATGTGTTAACCTTTTCAGCAGAAGTATTTTCCGGCTTATTCCAGCTTCTACACAAAGTGGGCCAAGGAATAGCTTCAATATTATGTAACGGAAAAGGTCAGTTGCCTCAATTTTCTTTAAAATACATTTTCCAGATAATTAATGCCTTTTGGACTTTGCTCTCCAGAATAATTCTGTATTTCTTTTTTAGTTCTTTGAGGATAATTGGATTTAAATTTTTAAAATATGCTCCTCGTGTACCGATTGCTCTGTCGGCTTTCTGGCTGATTGAGGATCAAGAGTTAGTGTCAAGAGTGTTTAATTGTCATATGTAACTATTACATTCTTACTTGCTGCAGCTCAACGGGCCCTTTAACACGATAACATGCAGATCATATATAATAACCCAAAATATAACAACCTAAGGACATTTGGACAGGTTCAGAGGGTTATGGGCCAAACGCAGGCAGGTGGGACTAGCGTAGATGGGGCATGTTGGTCGGTGTGGGCAAGTTGGGCCGAAGGGTCTGTTTCCATTCTGTACAACGCTATAACCTGTGTAGGCCCCCCTTGGTCATGACTGACCATGGGTGATGCATCCTAGTTGATGCAGAAAGTTGTTACCACTGCCCAGTCCATCATCGGCTCTGACCTCCCCACCATCAAAGGGATCTATCACAGTCGCTGCCTCTAAAAGGCTGACAACATCATCAAGGACCCACACCATCCTGGCCACACATTCATCTCTCCGCTACCATCAGGTAGAGTGTACAGGAGCCTGAAATCTGTTACATCCAGGTTCAGGAACAGCTTCTTCCCCAAAGCCATCAGACTATTAAACTCACCAACATACAGACTCTGAACTGTAACAGCCTATTGCACTTTATCTGATTATTTATGTGTATATTGAACTGATCTGTTCTGTATTTATGCCTACAATATTCTGTTGTGCTGCAGCAAGCAAGAATTTCATTGTCAGATAGATAGATAGATAGATAGATAGATAGATAGATAGATAGATAGATAGATAGATAGATAGATAGATAGATAGATAGATAGATAGATAGATAGATAGATAGATAGATAGATAGATAGATAGATAGATAGATAGATAGATATAATTTATTGCCACACAACCAGGGTTGGTGGAAATTTGGGTTGTCAGCAGCAGTACAATAATAAAGAACACACAATAAAACTGTAACACAAACATCCACCACAGCATTCATCACTGTGGTGGAAGGCACAACAATTTGGCCAGTCCTCCTCCATTTCCCCCCCGTGTACAGGACCAGAGTCCAGTCAGTCCAGGATCGGCTCTTCCTCTGGGACACATGACAATAAAACTCTCTTGACTTGACTAGAAATAAATTTTAAATGAATATACAAGTTAGAAATACGCAGAGTCTCCGCGGAGTTGCCACGACGGTGACTGGACCCGACCGAGCCATCGTCATCAGCAGTTCTTAATTCCAAGATATTTGTTCCCTCGGCTGTATTGTCAGAGTACATTGTAGACACTACCATGGTTGCTATGGTTTCAACCTGTGACATTTCACAGTGAAAAGTCCCAAGAACGGCAAGGGCAGGTACAAAGGAATAACTTCGCGGTAACTTAATTGTGTTTCACAGCAGTGACCTCCTGCTCTGATAGGAATTATTTATCATCGATCCTGGGCTCACAATACTTATGTGCCACCATCCTTCATCTCTTTCCTGATTCATTTAAATCTTTCCTGTCAACCTCTGCATATAACAACGCACTTTTCTTTCAAAATAAACAAGTCCTTGCTCACTGTGAGGAGTCGTGTGGGAAATGCACGAAAGATGTTCAAACACTTCTGAACTAGAGCACTGACCGATTCACCTCAATTAGCACGCAACAAAAGCTTTTCACTGTACCTCGGTACACGTGACAATATACTAGACCATACACGTGACAATGAATATATTCATAACAAGAGGATTTCAGTATAATGTAGATAAATGTGAGGTTATCCAATTTGGTGGCAAAAACGAGGGGGCAGATTATTATCTCAATGGGGTTAGGTTAGGTAAGGGGGAGGTACAGTGAGATCTGGGCGTCCTTGTACACCGGTCACTTAAAGTTGGTGCGCAGGTACAGCAGGCAGTGAAGAAAGCTAATGGAATGTTGGCCTTCATAAC